>NC_091746.1:53280800-53580800 GCF_043380555.1 Nothobranchius furzeri
AGCTACAGTGGGGCAAAAAAGTTTTTAGTCAGCCACCGATTGTGCAAGTTCTCCCACTTAAAATGATGACAGAGGTCAGTAATTTTCATCATAGGTACAATTCAGCTGTGAGAGACAGAATGTGAAAAAAAAATCCATGAATTCACATGGCAGGATTTTTAAAGAATTTATTTGTAAATCAGGGTGGAAAAGAAGTATTTGGTCAATAACAAAAATTCAACTCAATACTTTGTAACATAACCTTTGTTGGCAAGAACAGAGGTCAAACGATTACTATAGGTCTTTACCAGGTTTGCACACACAGTATCTGGTATTTTGGCCCATTCCTCCATGCAGATCTTCTCGAGAGCAGTGATGTTTTGGAGCTTTTGCCGAGCAACACAGACTTTCAACTCCCTCCACAGATTTTCTATGGGGTTGAGGTCTGGAGACTGGCTAGGCCACTCCAGGACTTTCAAATGCTTCTTACGGAGCCACTCCTTTGTTGCCCGGGCGGTATGTTTGTGATCATTGTCGTGTTGGAAGACCCAGCCACGTTTCATCTTCAAAGCTCTCACTGATGGAAGGAGGTTTTGGCTCAGAATCTCACGATACATGGCCCCATTCATTCTGTCCTTAACACGGATCAGTCGTCCTGTTCCCTTAGCAGAAAAACAGCCCCAAAGCATGATGTTCCCACCCCCATGCTACATAGTAGGTATGGTGTTCTTGGGATGCAACTCAGTATTCTTCTTCCTCCAAACACGACGAGTTGAGTTTGTACCAAAAAGTTCTACTTTGGTTTCATCTGACCACATGACATTCTCCCAATCCTCTGCTGTATCATCCATGTGCTCTCTGGCAAACTTCAGATGGGCCTGGACATGCACTGATAAACACACTATCTTGGACCGATACTTTTTTTCCTTTTTTTTGGTGCACCGTTCCTGGAGACACTGCAGCGCTACGCCCTCTGTTGTCCTGCCGGGGAATTGCTTTGCAACACTCTCCAGGAGACGGAGAAGTATGAAAGCAAAACGCTTCTGTCAATCGGTGCGTGTCTGTCCCTTGCGGAGCTGACGGAGAAGTATAAACCAGGCTTAAGCCACTGCTCCTCATTGGTTCAGACCAGCCTCATCTGATAACCCCTACTGAACCAGTCAGACTTGGCCCACCTGGCAGCCCAGTAGCAGTTCACACCAAACTCGGGTGGACACTCCAAGGACCTAGTACTTCCATTGGGCGGCTCTTTAATCCCGCCCTTTGTCTGTACACCTCTTCCAGATCCGAATAATTATTTACACACATGGAGAGACTTTGGCTAGTGGATATTGTACCACACAGATCTGAGAAATCTGTAACACGATCAAAGCAATACCATCAGGCTGTAGCACTGCTCGAGACCAAGACAGTTCGTACCATGGTGGATGGAGTTCTCAGGTACGCTACACCCCTCCTCCGTCAAGACCACATGCCACTCCTGCAGGCGCCAAAGGAATCCATCATGCCTTTGCTTCAAAGTACCGAGAGACGGCTCCTGAAAGAGAACAGTTGAGCAGAGGCATATAAGACTGAAATGCAGAAACTAATTGATGCTGGTGCTGTAAAGGAGGTTTCTGAAGAGAAACTATCAAAGGAGAGCTGATACATCCCCCACCATCTCGTCACACACAATGGGAAGAATCACATCGTTTTCAACTGCTCACACAAATACCTTGGACAGTCTCTTAACCAGTTCCTACTACCTGGCCTAACACTCGGAGCTTCTTTGTTGGAAGTCTTATTGAGATTCCGAGAGCGTCCGATAGCTGTCAGTGGAGACATTAAGGGAATGTTTCATCAGGTTTGTCTCATACCTGAAGATCATCCTTACTGAGATTCTTGTGGCGAGATCCGAAGGCAGATGAGCTCCCAAAGACCTTCGAGTGGCAAGTCCTACCCTTTGGGACAACCTCTAGCCCATGTTGCGCTACGTACGTTTTGCAGCCTCATGTAACAGACCATACTAAGCCAGGGGAAGACCTACGTGATTCCATTCAGAAATGTTTTTATGTAGATAATTGCTTACAGAGTATTGGCACATCCGAAGAAGCAAAGTCTCTTGTGGAAAGGTTGAGGAACATCCTGGTAACTGGAGGTTTTGAACTGCGACAGTGGGCTTGCAATCATCCAGAAGTTCTCAGTCACCTGCCTCCTGAAGCTAGATCAGAAAGCTTGGACTTGTGGCTAGCAGAGGATAAATCCAGTCCGATGGAAACAACACTTGGCCTCAGCTGGGATTGGAAGTCAGTCTCGCTGGGTTTTAAACACAGGCCAGTGTCCTGCGACAAGCCCACCCTGAGAAACATTTACAGAGTCTTTGCTTCACAGTATGATCCTCTGGGTTATCTGTTGCCTTTCACTACTCAAGCTAAACTTATCCTCAGGCAGTTGTGGGATAAGCAACACGGCTGGGATGATACAAACCTACCTTCTAAACTCCTTCAAGCTTAGACTGAATGGGAAGAAGAGCTTAAGTTCTTATCCCATGCGCCTATGTGCCGTTCAATGTCCATCCAGCAGAGGTCAGCCAAGAGGTGCACATTTTTGCAGATGCATCAGAACAGGCTTATGGTGCAGTGGTGTACATGAGAACTGAGGATGCCCATGAACAGGTACAAGTTACATTCATCATGGCTCTTTCGAGAATAGCCCCCAAACGACCCCTGTCAAGTTCACGGCTCGAGCTCTGTACAGCTTTGGTGGCAGCCCAACTGGCAAGTGTCCTGAATAAGGAGCTCACAGTGGTGGTTAAGCGAACTGTTCTATGGTCAGACTCTACCACCGTTCTTATCTGGTTGAACTCCCAGTCATGCCGTTATAAGATCTTCGTTGGGGCTAGAGTTGCAGAAATCCAGAAACTGGCGCTATGTGAATACTGCAAGTAACCCAGCTGATGATCTAACGAGAGGGACGACTCTCAAAGAACTTATAGAACCAAACCGGTGGTCCGACGGACCCTCCTTCCTCCTTCAGGGTTCTGACCAATGGCCAGCAAAGCCCAGCCCTGCAGCAAATGAAGACAAATCCGAGCTCCGGAAGTCTGTCTTCTGTGGCACATTGAATACTTCATCGACCCCTACATGCCCAGAAGACAAAGTTTACAAAACTTGGCAAGAACTCTTGGAGGAATCAGCATGTGATCTTCACGGACTACTGCCTTCCAGTACTCCCCCGACTGCTGAGGAGTATCGACAAGCTGAAACCATAGTTCTACGGCAAGCTCAGCAACAGTCTTTCCCGGAAGAATGCAGACTCCTAGCCGCTGGGAAGCCTGTTCTTTCCAGAAGTCGTTTACTCACTTTGGCTCCCGAACTGGACGTGTCTACCAGTGGGTGGCCGTTTACGATGTTCAGAGGATCTGGACAGCTCTACACTACATCCTATTGTCCTAGACGCCTTACACCCTTTTACCCAGTTACTCATCCAAAGATATGACCATGATCTACATCAGGGATTCCCAAAGTGTGGTGCGCGCACCCCTGGGGGTGCGCGAGCTGCCGCTAGGGGGTGCGCGAGGTGAAAAGTGTAATGGCTGCGGAGCTCAGAGAAGTCTGTCATATGTCACTATTAGCGTAGAAACTAATTTGTGGGTGGGCCAAAGAAAAAGTAAGTGGGCCCAATAAATGTAATTGAAAACAAGTATATTTTTGCGCGCGCGCGTGTCCTCCGCATGTGCCCTAGCTTCATAATAAAAATCCGCCGAGCTTCAGCACTCTGGCCTGCGCACGCCGATATGTTCCGTCGCGCGCGCGCGTGTCCTCCGCATGTGCCCTAGCTTCATAATAACAATGCGCCGAGCTTCAGCACTCTGGCCTGCGCACGCCGATATGGTCCGTATTTGATCATTTTTAACGGTGTTGGAGGAATCTGAAGGTGGCGAGTCATTCTGGCAGATTGTAATTAACACCTGTCTCGTGCAGGTGTTCTGACATTGTAAACCTCACACACAGAACATTGTGGATGTAACAAAATAACAAGAAATGATTCCCATTCAGGCTATTAACACCGTGCTGAAGATCTGAAGTTCAGAGTGCGTCTGTCAGAAGTCAGACGCGTTCCGGCTGAACCACGGCTCACGGGTGCACATGTGAGCACATCTGGGCTGGGCAGAAGTCATTTTACAACATTGGTTTAAATAGCGCGAGACGCGGTGACTGGAGCGGCTGTGCCGCGCGCGCGCACGCACACAGATTCAATAAGCACACACGCTGCTTTAACTCCGGCGCGCCTTCAGACTGAAGGCAGAAATGAACGCTGCCTCCACCACGATAAAAACTTTTAAGAGGTTATTTTTCATTCAAGGTCAAATTAAGATATTAGCTTCTGGGATGAGTCGGGTCCGCTCCAGCCAGTGACTCCTCATGAACCTGACCACATCCCATGTTACTGCAGCATGTGTTGTTCCAGTCAGCGTGGCAGCGGATCGCAGATTCAGCCACACCATAAAACAGCAATAAGTCGGTCTGAGGTAAAAGTGAACATCATGGCTATATCTTGTCCCCTATTGACATTTGATTACGCACAAGTAGGTGATCAGCTCAGGTTTACGCAGAGCAGAAGGAAGGAGAGCGCTCTGGCCGCACAGGTTAAACGTTCCTACTTTAAGAAAACCGTTAAATTGCATTGTTTATGTGCTACCTGGGCACTCTAAATATTTATTTAAAATGAAATCAAAGGAAATTGTAATGGTATCGAATGCTTATTAATTACTATTTAAAAAATGAAAGTGATGGGGATTTTTTTTAACCCTGTCTGTTTAGCTTGACATCTGATATATACATATATATATATATATATATATATATATATATATATATATATATATATATATATATATATATATATATATATATATATATATATGTATATATATATAGAGCCATGCCCCGATGTGGGGGCGGGGGTGCGTCGACATGGTCGGGACATAGAAGGGGGTGCGCGGCTAAATAAGTTTGGGAACCACTGATCTACATCATCCAGGTCCAGAGCGAGTCCTGGCAGAGTTAAGGAGGTCGTTCTGGATTCTCAGAGGAATAGAGGCAATCCGCAAATGCCAGCGGACATGCCCTGACTGTCAACGTTGGAGGGGACAACCATCTGTCCCAAAGATGTCAGATCTACCTCCTGCTCAGCTGAGATTGTTTAAACCAGCCTTTTATTCGACCAGAGTGGACTGTTCTGGGCCGGTGCAAGTTAAGATGGGAAGAAGACATGAGAAGAGATGGGGAATCATTTTTAAATGTATTACCGCGAGGGCTGTGTATCTAGAGCTCCTGAGTAGCCTAGACACTGATGCATTCCTCATGGCTCTGAGGAGGTTCATTGCCAGAAGAGGAACAGCTGCTGAACTGTGGTCAGATCAAGGAACCAACTTCAGAGGAGGAGAAAGAGAACTTAAAAAGTCCTTCTCACCATCCTTCTGGAGGTGGAATCCATCCTAAACTCTAAACCATTAGGGTATGTTTCCACAGATAACACTGATGTAGACCCAGTGACTCTCAATAGTCTCCTGATGGGGTGGCCTCATGGGTCATTGCCTCAAGTTGTCTACCCGGAGTCTGAGAACCTCAGCCGTAGACGCTGGCGACACTCCCAGATCCTGGCCGACCAGTTCTGGGTTAGGTTCATCAAAGAGTACCTTCCTAACTTGCAGGCAAGACTAAAATGGCAATCTTCTTCTCCTGAGCTCCTGAAGGAGACAGTTGTCATGTAGGTGGACAGGAGACAGTTGTCATGTTGGTGGACCCACAGTTGCCACTAGCCTTTTGGCCTGTTGGATATGTCATTAAGACCCACCGTAGTGATGATGGCTGGATAAGGTCTGCAGATGTGGACATCAAAGGACATGTGTACACCAGACTGGTTGCTAGATTGGTAGTTCTTCCATCGCTACCTTCAGGAGAAGACCAACCAACAACCAAACAGGCCCCAAAATAATGACTAACATGTTTATTATAGCAAATGTGTTAACACATTTGGGGGCGGCTGTATGAAAGGTTCAGAATTTCATAATTTACCTTTGTTAAATTTGTTGGTTTTATTTTGGTGGGAATTCAGGAAGTGACATGCTTTTATTTTGAAGAGCCTTTCACCGTGAGCTCACTTCCAGCCCTAGAATTTTCCCTTAATTTCCTTTTTGGTGAGTGTTCCTTCATTCTCCTGCAAGTCATGTTGATGTTGACAGCATTATGTTAATGCAAGAAATTGAGCCACTTTACTTCATGTCTAAGACTGCATTATTAAGTTCCTTTGTTTAATTATGGAATATTAGTTGAGTACTGAAGTACTGAAGATTTTATGCCCAACACGTTTCTTTCCTTTTATAAACATATTTAAAGTTGGTTAGCCTTGATGTTAATGACATGAGGAGTTATTTTGTTATATTTCATTTCTAGTTTTTACCTTATTTTTGCTCCAGTGAGTAAAGGCTGACAGTGTCACTTGAGTGAGAGATCTTAGTTAGCCACAAGAGGGTGCTATTGTTTGAATTTCTCTGGACTGTAAGTTGGTTAATTGAGATAAATGTGTTTTGCCTCATTCCCCCTTTCTGTATTGAATGAGAAGGTTCATTAGTAGTTTATTTTAAAAACGTATGTGACAGATGGTTAGTTCAGTGCATAGAGTGCTGATATATTGGATAATTTTATGTTCTGTAAGAGAATTTGCTGTCACCGTAATTGTTTCTTATCATGATCATTTATTTATGTTTACTGTTTCAGACTGTTGTCAATGCTGTTAACGATGATCATCAACCAAGATTAAAGATTTGGATCTACATTAAAGGACGCATCTAGCCTCTTCCTGTATTCTAACCGATACACCATATTGATAGCCGCCTCACCTGGAAAGAGCTAGCTTTAACCAAACCCTCCTTTACAGCAATGTTTTTTAGCTCGTAGTATACACCATTGCGAGGTGGCAGCAGTTTTTACAGTCTTCATTCTGACGAGATTTCATGATGACACTGAATGTGTCTTAGAAGCATCTGGCCTGAGTTTTTCAACTAAATTCAGTCTTAAATATCGCAGATATCTTGCTTTTAGTAGTGTGATATATTGTATCGTCTATCCTCCTTTGTGATCTATATCGTAGTGCCAGATTTGTGCCTACACATGCCCTTACGAGAAACACTGGTGAAAAAAGTTTTGAAAAGGGCATCATAGTTTCTACCTCCTCATGCACATCGACTAATCCTCACTCATTTGACTACTCTGCTCTGATCTGAACAGAAGGACCTACTCATACTCCGAGCCACAGCTGTACAGCCAGAACAGCGGGGGGAGCTACTTTGACACACAGGGCAGCGCGTCTCAAGTGTCCACTGTGGTGACGTCTCACGGCATGACCAACAATGGAGGAGGGAGCGCTGGAGGGATGAGCATGGGTCTGGCGGGGGGTCAGGTAATCAGCAGCAGCTCCGGGGCTTACTTGATGGACAATGCCGGACCCCACCCCGCCACCCAGACTGCACGGGCCTCCCCAGCCACTGTAAGTTGCACAGCCCCTGTAGAAAAGGACCCTTTTAGGTTATTTTCTGCTGTGTTGAAATAAGGAATGGAGTAAGATTTTTGTTCGACACCATAAGGAACAGGATATATGTCCCTGGATACATAAAGTGTTGCATCTATTGCAACGCTACTGCATTCATCTAATGTTTGTATCCTAAAGCCAGACTGCTCCTGTTTATATCGTAGCTGTTATGCATTTGTGTAATGGACAGGTGTTCCTGCTCTGCTTTGGGTTAGCGCTGCTTGCTTTGGGATCCTTTGGGAACACTTTTTTTCCCTTTGCTTTTGGCCAGTAATATGAACACATCTTTAGTTTTCTTGCTTTGTTTTGATTCCCTCCCCCCTCTCTTACATTTTTGTTGTCCTGTGCTTCGTGGTTTATCAGATTGAAATGGCGATTGAGACACTCCAAAAATCTGAGGGTTTATCCAGTCAGAGAAGCTCGCTACTCAACAGCCATGTAAGTTGCTTTTCTAAATGCCGGCCCTCGCCTAAGCCTTAAGTTTTGCAGATCGCTCTCTCTTACTGTTTCCGCCTTTCTCGATTCCTGTGCTTTGAAGCTTTTGTTTTAAATTGTAAGCTTGCTTTTGCAAAGCTCCGATGCAGCAACTTTGAGCTATAACTGAGGGTTTGGTGGACTTAGGTGTGAAAAAAGTCAATTAAAAAGTACCCATCTCGTCTCTCAGCTTCAGTGGCTGCTGGACAATTACGAGACAGCAGAGGGAGTAAGTCTACCACGGTCCACCCTCTACAATCACTACCTGCGCCACTGCCAGGAGCAGAAATTAGACCCGGTCAACGCAGCCTCATTTGGTAAACTCATTCGCTCTATCTTCATGGGACTCCGTACAAGGCGTCTTGGGACAAGGTTAGAGGCTTCCATGCTTGGTCTCTGCGTTGAACATGTGACTCAGTCAGTGTTTAATGGTTTGTTTTTGTGTTGCAGAGGGAACTCCAAATATCATTACTACGGTATACGAGTGAAACCAGATTCCCCGCTCAATAGACTCCAAGAAGACATGCAGTACATGGCCCTGAGACAGCAGCCTGTTCAGCAGAAGCAGAGGTACGACACCGAAACACTTGCTGTGGCTCAGTTCTGAGCTGTTGGGGATGCTAAAGGTTGGCCTTGTCACTTCAGGTTCAAGTCAGTGCAGAAGTTTGACAGCGGCTCCGGAGACAATTACACAAGTGGAGGCCAGCACCATCCAGGTGCTGCAGAACAGACGGTTATTGCACAGAGCCAGCACCACCAGCAGTTCCTTGGTCAGCTGATTTGCAAAATACTAAATCTTTTTTCTTCCTTCAGATCAGGTTTATTATTTTATTTCTCTGCAGATGCATCACGGGCACTCCCTGATTTTGTAGAGCTGGACCTGGGTCAGAGCAATACGGAGAACGTCAGCCCAGAGGATGTAAAGGCTCTTCAGTCCCTTTACAGAGAGCACTGTGAGGTTAGGAGAAGTCCTTTCAGTTTTCTTTCAACAGAACCACATCAGTCAGGAGGATTCCTTAATTAAAGCAAACCAGTGTCCACGATGCCACTACAGTCATACTTCGTGTCTTCATGTCTAATTCCTTTTTTTATACAGAGATAGGCTTGGTTTTTTAATCATCTTTTCTTATTTAAGCTAACAAATACAGGTCATGAAGTTGTTAACACTGTACTTATATTTTTAAAGCCTTGAAAAGTAAAATGCATTTCAATGTTTAATTAATATGTTCTGTTTTGCAGATTTCATTCTCTTTATTTAGTTTAGCCTATTTACTCGAAATAACAAATACAAATGACAACATTAAATAACGACACATGCTCTTATATCACATTACATACTGTACACGAGTTTAAAGGAAACTGTAGGAAGAAAAATGTAGCTGAAACCTGCTTCTGATTCTCATTGATTACAAAATTATTTTCTTTTTTTTAATGGCCATTAAATTTATCTAAATATATCAAACTCTTAATTTTTACCTCAGTATTACATTATAATTTGCCATTTTTGCTTCATAAAGAGTTTTAAATAGATTTTAGCTTAATGCATGGAGAACTGAAAAAACATTCTTTAATGAATATTTCTGATCATAATCAGTCACTCTTTTTCATGCTGGCTGAGCATGAAAACAGTCTCCTACACCTATCTCCTGCATTAGCTTCTGATAGAAAATAGACGGTGAATCTCTGGGATTTGAAAATCCTCACAGATCTACGTCACTTGTGGATTCGCCCATCTTGACTGACAGCGGGGAAGGTTGTTGGTTTAGCGTCCAGAAAATGGCAGAGAACATCTCAGGTAGTTGAAGCTAACTGTTAGCATTAGCAACTCCAACACACAACAGAGCTCCTCCAAGCTTGTGCTATTTGTGGAGATAAAACATCAGCATTGCAAGTCAGTGGTAGAGTTGCGTTGCTGTTGTCCAATCTGAGGCAAGATGTCCAAATATCAGGAAATAAGATTTATAATCCTGCAGCACTCTTGTTCGTGCTGATCCTTTTTTTTTGCCCCGAGTACAGCTTGCAAGGCATTCATGCCCACCGGAGACCACTACAAATTAGTTTGCCTCACCTTTAAACATTTTTCAACTCCTCATCCAGATTACACATTTGCTCTAATGAAGTATGCATAGGGGTACTTTTGAAATCACAATAAATTGTAACTTTATCCCGATCCAAAGAAATGGGAGTCCCAAAAGTGCCTCTGGGTTGATGTGTGTGTTTTGTTTTTATTTGAAAACTCGTCCCTTTATTCTCTGGATGTTTTTCAGGCTATCTTGGACGTTGTGGTCAACCTCCAGTTCAGTCTAATCGAGAAGCTGTGGCAGACATTCTGGCGTTATTCTCCCCCTGACACTGTAGAGGGTGCCACTGTAACAGAGAATCGGTGAGACCGAATAATTAATGGTACACATTTAGCTGTATAAATAAATACGTGATTCGTGTTGTAACTATGACACTTGTGTCTCTGCAGCAGTGTAAGTGAGATTGAAGCGCGGCTCCCTGAAGCACAGTTATTGTTGCTGTGCAGAAACGAGGCGGTTCTTAAGTGGATGAGCACCTGTGACCATTTAATGTACCAGGTCCTCGTGGAGATTCTTATTCCTGATGTCCTGAGACCCATTCCCAGTGAGCTGCAGTCACAAAAGTCCACTCGTGCTTCAGTAACTCCTTAATTCTGGTTACATGAGTGAACTGTTTACTGTTTTTTTTCCCGCTTCAGGTGCCTTGACTCAAGCCATTCGCAACTTTGCCAAAAGCCTGGAAGGGTGGCTTAGTAATGCCATGAATGCCATTCCACAGAGAATGATCCAGACCAAGGTGCTGTATTACTGGAAATAAACGTGTATTATTCGTATATAGAATAAATCTGTGATGAATCCTGTGTAACCAACCATGTTCTGTCACAGATTGCCGCTGTTAGTGCCTTTGCGCAAACGCTGCGCAGATATACATCTCTGAACCACCTGGCTCAGGCGGCACGCGCTGTGTTGCAAAACACATCACAGATCAACCAGATGCTGAGCGATCTCAATCGTGTTGACTTTGCAAACGTGCAGGTTAGAGCACTTCTTTGTGTTTGTGTCTTTGTATTTATTTAAGATTTTCCAGCTAATTTAAGTTTGTTTCTATGTAAAACTTATAGAGATATTTACTGTGAAATAATCAGATAATTAGTTTCAATAACTAATGTGAAATAGTTGTGTGAAGAATTATAAAATAATAATGAATCATAAGGAAATTTGAGCGATTGGATTTGTTCTTTAAGAGGTCCTTCACTAAGAAACCATTTTTACTTATTATTTTTGAAAATGAGCAGTCTCTCTGATTAACATGCAGGCTGAACATGAAAAGTCTACACATGGCTTCTGATACAAACTAGACGGTGAAACTCCAGGATTATAAAACCCTGACAGATCTATGTCACACTGTCACTTAGCCTTCATGGACTCGCCCATCTTGACTCGATGGGGAAGGCTGTTGTTGGTTTAGCGTCCAGGAAACAACAGAACACATGTCGGCTAGTAGAAGCTAACCATTAGCATTAGCAGCATCACCACACAGCAGAACTCCTTCAGGCTTGTGTTATTTGTGGAGATAAAACATTAATGTTGCAGAGCTAACAAGAGTCATGTTGCTGTTACCAGTCAGAGGTGAGATGACCAAATAAGACTCCAAATCCTGCTGTCTAAAGCTACTTTCTCCTCCAGCTGAATTCTCCTTGCTGAAACAGGTGCATCTGAGCTGCCCATCCACCTCCTCCCCACCCCCAAGTACGACTTACAAGGCATTTATTCTTACTAGAGACCACTGCAAATGGATAAAAATATAAGTGAAGGACTTCTTTAAGATCTGTTTTGGTTTTGGCTCAATGATCTTGAACGACATGAAGTCTATTTCTCTGAACAGAGTGTGTTCAGGAAGCCGAGCACATGAAACAATCCTTTTGAAAGCATTTATGTGAAGCTCCTGCTCCTCTCTCCTTGTTGTGGTTTAGGAGCAGGCATCGTGGGTGTGCCAGTGTGAGGAGGGCGTGGTTCAGCACTTGGAGCAGGACTTTAAGGCCACGCTGCAGCAGCAGAGCTCTCTGGAGCAGTGGGCAGCCTGGCTGGAGAACGTGGTCACTCAGGTGCTCAAGCCTTACGAGCACAGGCCCAGCTTCCCCAGGGCAGCTCGACAGTTCCTGCTGAAGTGGTCCTTCTACAGGTCTGGAATCTGAAACCCCTCACACACACACACATAAAGATCTAATGTTTACATGTTTTTCTGTCTGTGCAGTTCTATGGTGATCAGAGACCTGACCCTGCGCAGTGCTGCCAGCTTCGGCTCCTTCCACCTGATCCGCCTGCTTTATGATGAGTACATGTTTTATCTAGTGGAGCATCGTGTGGCTCAAGCTACAGGAGAGACGCCCATTGGTGTCATGGGCGAGGTGAGCATTATGGGCTGTTTTTCCTTTTCCGTTTTCATTCTGTTTCTGAGTAATTTAACCGTGCTCCATGAACAGAGGACGAATCGTGTGTTACTGGACTTATCAGTGTGGATAAACAACTGATGTCTTCTGTTTGCTTTTTCAGTTTGACAACCTCAACAACTTATCCCTTACTAGCATCGATAAAGGTAAGGCAATCAGGGTGAATCTGTTTATGTAAAACCTGCAAGTGTTTTAGCCATCAAAGGTGCCGTCAGAGATTTTATTTGATTTTTTTCGAACATTTTTGGCAAATTGCTTGAAAAGCTCTTCACAGTCTGATGGCGACCAATAAGTTAAATAATTTGTCGGGGGGAAAAAAGAATAATTTTAATCACCTCTGAAACGTACAATCCTGTGGAAACCTCATCCAGTCCAGTGCTGGTCCCCATTCGAAATGATTGCTCCTCTGAATTTCTGTCACCAAACTGCACATAATACCCTCTGTGCACAAAACGCACGTTCTTGGCAGAGCGGCCAACAAAGCACATTGGCTGATGTTCGGTTTACAGTTGGTTCTGGAATATGCCTACAGAATAAAAAGATCAACAGATGATGCCATCTCTACCACCCTCCACACTGTTCTGGCACACCTGGAACAACCAGGTACATACGCAAGGCTGCTATTTGTAGACTACAGCTCTGCATTCAGCAACAGCCTCCCCAGCAGACTATTCCACAAGATGTCTGACCTTGGCCTCGAGCACAACATCTGCCTCTGCATACAAGACTTTCTAACAAACCGACCACAGTTTGTTGAGTTAGGCCACCACCATTCCTCCTCCCTGGCCCTCAGCACGGGAGCTCCACAAGGCTCTGTGCTGAGTCCCTTCCTGTTCTCCCTTTACACACACACACACACACACACACACGACTGTAAGCCCACCCACAACACCATCATTACATTTGCTGATGATACAACTGTGGTGGGCCTAATCAGCCAGGGAAATGAGTTAGCTGTGTTCTGAGGGCTCGCTCATGAGAGCGGTAGTTAGGGACCATCAACAAATTTCTAGTCATTAGGAAAAAATGTTTTTACTGCTTTCAAATGAATTAATTGACTCAAAATCAATTCTCAGTTGTGTTACTAAACAGAATCAACAAGACAACCATTTTTAACATATTTCATACAATCTTATCTTTTTTATTAATATTTTTATGAGAAATTATGTATTTTTCTTCAATAGCTTCTAGGTAAATTGATCTAAATACTCAAAACCAATTGTGTTACTAAATTAGACACTCCCCCCTCCCCGACAGCTCACCACTGTGGCTTAAAGAAATCCTAGAGGAAACCCTGAAGAAAGAATACTGCACACAAAATATCTCAGAAATATCCACTCCTGCCTCCTCCATCTGCCTCCGTAAGGTTTAATACAGGGCTGGATTAAAGCTGTAATAATTTCACCTTGTATTTCACAATAAATGATCAGAAGAAAACAAAATGCCAAAAAAAGTGTCTGTAGTCAAATAAGTGTAATAAAGAGAGCAGAAAACTCATGTAAAACATCCTTCAACATCATTTGAAGCTAGAATAACCATTAAAGCATCAGAAGAAAATATGATCAGAAAAGCTGACTCATGAAACAAAAATACGTCTGTTGGAAAAACAGAATAAATTGTGCGTAAATGAGCTGCTTTTCTTCTGCGTAGATGAGACGAGCGGGATGGACAGTGACTTGGAAGAGGATGTGGAGGAGTCTGGGGAACCGCTCCCCAAACGGGAGAAGTCGGAGCATGAGGTAATCCAGGTGATCCAGGTCGGGGCGCTAGAAGACGGGATCCACCCCGTGGTGGGAGTTGTTCAGCAGAGTGTGCTCCACTCACTGCCACAGCCCCCCCAGGACCACACCGACCACATCCTAACCTCGTCCGTGGGGACTCCCACCATCCGCCACTGCAGCACCACCGGCAACACGTACGCCTCTGTTTGAAGGTCCAAGGCTCACCTTGTCTGCCTAGTCTAGCTGTCTCACTCTCCACACACACACACACACACACACACACACAGCTCTTTTTCTCTCTCTCTCACTCCTCTTCTCCAAGTCTAGATGTCTGCATTGTTTCCATGTGTTGTCTCTGCACTTGTGTGGACTTGTTCTCCTGCCCAGCCTGGTCAGTGGAGGAGTGACACTCCAGCCAAGATGTGCCCTGTCCTTGTCTGACTGTTTGGATTCTGGATGTGTTAGTCATCCTGTCCGTCTGTGCTCTAGACACGGTGCGGCAGCCGGTGGAAGGGACCGGGAGGAAAAAGGACTAATTCGACCTGTTAAAACGTTTCCTCTTCAGACATGACTTACTGCTTCTGTCTGTGCACACAGATGGGCTTGATTCTGCCAAACTACTGATGCCTCAGAGCTCAAATCCATGTCACCAGTCCCAGGAGAGCAATCTCACCCGCCCACTGTTTTATATTTCAGTTGGTATTAGTCAGATTTCATGGTGCTATGACTGTTTTTGTTTTCTCATTTATTTCAGCTGCCCCTCCTGATTTGAGTATATTTTGTGCACCCTGATGGTTGATGCTCTTCTGATGTGAGACTAGCTAGCAAACAGACTTTTAGTTTACATTTAATACCGGATCACAGGACGGTTCGGTTTGGTAGTCATGTTTGCTACATGCACATAAACATTTGCAACTCTAAACCACAAAAATGACACAAAAAAATCAATACTGCTGCTGTTGCATTTAGCATTGAGATGTCAAAAAACAAACAGTGCTAGCTCTTCTATGCACCCTGTGCATAATGCTTGCCTTTTTTTTTTTTTGTAGACGCTTTTTAGTGTGGTTTATGGACACGTTCCCCTGGTTTAGCGCTTTCTGTCTTAATGACATTTCTTACGTTTGCAGTGGACCAAAAATAACAAACCAACAAGCGGAAGCTAAGAGTGAGCCGTCTGAGCCACCCAAAAGATATATTTTATTTTTAAATGCCGTTTCCTGTCCCGCAGTGCCATGTTGCAAAGCAGAGAGAATGTCAGGGATTCAATGTACCTCGGCTTTATTCTAGTGCCTTATCCTTGAACGCAGCTGTCCGTGTAGTCCTGACCCGTGTGCTGTTAGAGCGCCCGCAGCTCCTCCGCATCGTCCCAGCCGCAGATTCGGTTTTTTCTGGTGACTTGTGGCTGGATTTGGGCTGGCTCATCAGTGTTGGGGTCTGTGGGATGCAGGCGCAGACACACGTTTTTTTTTTTTTTTAATGTTATCTGGATCAGCTTTTCTAAACTCCTAGTCTTTAGCCTTGCTCCGGCCCTCACTCTGCCTTCTCGAGAACTATTCTTGCATTAGCCTTTGTCATTAGATGAAGTGTGCATGTGTCCGTGTATGTATGTATGTGTGTGTGTGTGTGTTTGCGCGCGTGTATGTGTGTTTGTTTGGACACATCCATCAGTCACCCTACCTCAAACCAGTGGTGCCAGCCCTTTGATGCGTGCAGCACAGTCACCAAACCTATTGCACACACACACACACTCTCTCACACACACACACACACACACACACACACACACACCACTGTACTGCACAAATCTCAACGTGATGGAGAAAAATCTGCATTACTTTTCTCTCACCTCTGATACATTTTCAGTTTTATAACCCGTAAAAATAAATTCCTTTGTTCCCTGTTTGAAGTTCATCTTTGTACAGTGGACCAAAAGTAGATATTTTCTAATATTCAAAGAGATATAGAGATATATATGTATAGTATATAAAATGCTGACACACTACATATATTTGTTGCTTTTTATGTGTTTTTGATCTGATAAGACGTGAATGTTTCTCTGCGGTAGCTCATCTGTAATTAGCTTATAGACTGTGAAGTGTGAAAGGTGTCGGTCGGGACTCACTTCTGATTTTGTAGAACTATACTTGAACTGTTCTAGCCTTCTATGTCGTGGCGAATGTTGAGATTAATCCTCTAAAAATAGGAAACTTGTTGCTCCATTTATAATGCTCGTTTAAATGATCTGTATCATTTTCCTTAAAAAGTTAATTTATTAATATTTATTGGGTTTTTTTTTGTTGTTTTTTTTTTCTTTTGGGTCTTATGTTATAATGGTCTCTGAGGAAGAATCGTAAATTACTCAAATGACAGATCCTACTGTACAGAAAGTTTTTGTTCCATCTTTGTGGATTTAAAAAGGGGCACTGCGTTTGCTGTAATCACTACGTCTTTGAGATATTAACAGTGCACTGGATTTTTCCCCTTTTTGTGGGGTTTACGTTGTGTAGGTGGGAAAGTGCAAATACATCGTCTTAATTAGGCTACTGGATCAGCAGGTGTTTTGGTTGAACTCGGGCAACCTAAGCCCAGTTTCCTCCTAGTTTATACTTTACTTCTATCATGTTGGCTTGAAATGTTCAACCCGATCTAGGAACTTTTGTTTCCAGTTAAATTTTTTTCTTATATAAAAGGCGATTTAACTGCACATAAGTTGCTGTAAGCTGCAGACTTTTATTTTCTATTTTGCATCTCCGTTATGAACTTAAGACAGGACACATCTTAGTGTGAACCTAAATTCACATTCAGGTTCTCAAGTGCTCACAATAGCTAATAAGTAGGGATGTTCGATATTGGCTTTGTTACCGATATCCCAATATAGTCTAACTCTTGATTTCCGGGACTAATATAAAACAATACCAATGTATGCGGGGTCCTCCCTCATAAAGAAAACTAAATTGTTTTAGGCAACTAACATCACAGATAATTCCATCCTGCATAATTAAACTTTAGGCATTAAACCTAGTTTATACTTCTGTGCGCAGAGGCGCAGTGACACACGGTCGCCACAAGGGCTCTCTGTTAGGCATGCAAGGACGTAGGAGTAGTTGAATTTTATAATCTATCCATCAGACTCAACAGAGAGTGCATGTCTGTGATTGGTCAGCCCCCAGCTCGATTCCACTTCCTTTAAATTCGTCAACAGCGCCAGCTTGTTCGCTCCCGTTGAATTATTTGTGAGAAAAGCTTTTGTCCCTCGAGATCAAGCAGTTCCAGCTCAATGAAAACTTGCTGTGTGTGTGTGTGTGTGTGTGTGTGTGTGTGTGTGTGTGTGTGTGTGTGTGTGTGTGTGTGTGTGTGTGTGTGTGTGTGTGTGTGTGTGTGTGTGTGTGTGTGTGTGTGTGTGTGTGTGTGTGTGTGTGTGTGTGTGTGTAAAAACTTGCTGATGAAGTATAAACTGGGCTTCGCTCTGTGCTAAATATCACGGCTACCTCAGTTTAAGTTAGGTCAGTGGTGTGTATAAAATGTGCATGGCGTGTACAACTTGTCCTTGAAAGGTTGAAAACCCAATTTTACATGTTAATGCCACTATTGGCCGATAATATCGGACATCCCTACTTATGTTTTACACTACGTTCTATATGTAACCTGATCATCATGTTGCACTCAGTATTCAAATTATTTAAAAAATTATGAAAAATGGCCCAAATTTTGTACAAAATCACGAGTTCTTGGATTTGAAGTTATTTATTTTCCCCTGTGGTATGTTTATCATTATGCTTGATCGTTATAACTAATGTTCTTTTATTTAATTTAATCTCAACCTTCTTAAACAGATGGTGACGTGTATTGTTTTGGGCCTAAGTGGCTCTAAGGGTGTTTGTTTAAATCACATTTGTGTGTTGATTTTTTTTATTATTGTTTTGGGATCGTAAGTGCTTTCGGCTCCTGCACAGATGCCATTGTGCTGCAACAATCTACGCTCCCACCAGAAAGTGGTGTAAGCTGCCTGGGTAACACTGGACTGATGGTGATGCTGCCAACGCTGCTTGTTTTGTTTGTGACAGATGTTTTAGCGAGAGAATGCCACCTCCAGCTGTTAATGATATAAGCTAGAATCGCCTCTTCATGTGGGAAACGCGGCAGCTTCTCTGAACCATAGCAAACTCCGGTGCCTTGGATTTCACCCGGACCGCAGCAGAAAGCCCTGGGGGGGGGGGGGACTACTGGGTCTCTGGCGGGACACCACAGAGACCTATCCCTGACTACTGATTACACACACTTAACTATTTACACCTGCAAACTACTTTTAAATGTATAAAACTAGTAAATGCACCAGGAGAGTTCCCGTCGGTGAAAAAAAGGCTCTCCGAGATGGTTTCTCACGATCGTGATTTCTTTTGTCGGATATTTTCTAAACGCTGTGACCTGTTTGAGATTTGTAAGTGCCATTTGACAGTTTAGTGAGTCGTGGCCATCTGTAGCACGCCGCTTGATGCTAGCACAAGCATTTTAGGTGGTGGCATTTGGAGAAGGCTTTTTGTTTTTATTCTTCTGACAAAAAAATGTGTATATCAAAAACTGAAAAGGTATATTTATTTGTGTACTAATTTGTTCTTTTAGTGAACCTTTTATGATATGTTGACTTAAGTGCTTTTGTGATTTCCTTTTTGGTTCCTCTATTTTGGATAATGTATAGTATCTGATATAATATATACACACAGGATTCATGTGACTTTTTTTGTGTGCCGTTAAGTTTGCTTCATACAATGTATATTCTCAAATTGGCAAGCGAAACGATGTGTGTAGGGTGGTTTGTATTGTGTATTTTACATGAAAACGACGACTAATGGGGGACTTTTATATTTACAGAGACATCATCATTTAGTGTGTCGTATTGATTATAGAAACTATTAAAGACACATGTAGTTTTGTTTTCTGAATATTTCAGATCTCAGCTCAGGCTAGCTTCTTTGTGTTGTTTTCTTACGATTTGTGACTCGTCTTTGCAGTAATAAACGTTTTCTTGTTCAGAGTTTGTGTCCTTTCTCTTGAGTTTGACTCGCACACTAAAAAGTGTTAGCCCATTACATTTTATTGATACATATAAACCTCAATATGTAGTTTACATCAGTTTAAAGATCAATGAGCATGGATTTGTATTTCCTGTAAACCACACTTCTCAATTACTAACGATCAGATGTGTAAATGTAGCAAAAAGAGTATAAAATACTGCCAGAACTCAACTCTAAAATACTTCTCCATCAATAGAACTGAACAAAAACCCAAATGTGTAAAACAAACACACTAACACTGAATCAACTGCAGCCTTGTTTTTAAAGTTCTTTTGGCATCATCATGGTTTGCTCTCCCTCACAGGTAATTCCTCGGCCGTTTTGTTTCATCCAATTTGTTATTCCCAGATTTGAAAACGGGCAGTAATGCAGCCATTTTTAAGTGATTCACCATCCAAACTATTCCGAGTTTGGGCCCTTGGAAAAGTTTGGCCGCCATTTAAGTTGATAGCAAGAAAGCAAAATCTGAGTGAAAGTGGCCACAATTCAAACTAGGAGATGCAAGAATGAGATAAAAGTGCTGATGGACACCTAACTGCAAACATTTTCTTTTGAAATATTTATAATTCAAATGATTTATATATAAAAAAGATTTGAAATCAATTCAGGAAGTAACACTAAGATGTACGTGATGAGATGCTGAGCTCTACAGCAGGTTCTTCCAACGCTGTGTGGTAAAACCAACAAAACCGTTAGCATTTTTAACTTTTTTTTTACAGACTACATCTTATGAGAACATGAGTTTTATACACTTTTCCATAGATGTCCTGAACGGTGATCTGTGAGGGGAAACTTCTACTACAGGAAGTTTTTTTCAGCCAAAGAAAGCCATTAAAGGAGAACTGGACCAGCAGTGTACTCCCAACTAAATACAGATTTAGGACATGATCACTTTATTTATTTACGTTTCTTCTCGCATAAAAGTCTAAAATTTGATTTCCTTTTAAGCTCAGTGTTAGGGTAGTTATACCATTGCTTGTGTTTTTGCTTTAATATAACGTGATTTCATTGAGTTAACGCTGATTTCTGATTGGTCATGCGTCTCTAAGGAAACTAACTCCTCCCAGTAGGACAGGATTACTTTTAGCATAGCAGGAGCTCAATGTTTTAGAGAATTCTCCCGTAAAGGAAATTTTAAAAGCTGTTTGGAGTACAGCGCCAGCCTTTAGGTCCTCCTAGTACAGCATTCATAAAATCACAGTCCTCCTTTGGCATTCCAGGCCTACAGGTGAAGTGGTGAGTTAACAACAGATTTTTTTTCTTTCACACAGTTCATTGATTTCTTTTAGCTCAGTCGAGAGGCTGCGGGTCAGCTATGGGCATGGTGTGCAGGACTTCATCTAGTAGCTGCAGAGCTCGATGTAGATGGATCTCGATCCAGCAGGGTGTCTCTTTAATGCTCTGCCGGGGGTAGTCTGGCCCCCAGCCTTTTACGAAGCTCATGCGCAGGATGCACAGCCTGCGCAGGTCATCGACCCCGATGCCTGCAGCAGCAGACAAACCTGCAGGGGAAGTTTAGATCAATGAGACGCCACTGGCTAAACACAAGCACAGATATCCTAACTACTCTCTTTGTGAGTAGTTGGAAGCATTAGGTTAAGGGGGAGCATTACATGAAATCAGCCAACACACATTAATGCTCCTTCACTTTAAATGTTTGAAATAAACTTTAAAGTTGTGTGACTTTGCTATTACTAAAAAAAGATGCAGCAAATGTTGATCAGCTGTGAGTGAATTAGGTTAATTATGATGAATTTCCTGATTAACTGACAATAGGGAAGCTCCGATCAGGTTATTCTGCTCACTGATACTGATAGCTTAGCTACATGATCTGGGGAAAAAAGGAACAATGACATCTCCCAAATTTAGACAAAAACAGGTTTGTACCTGTAAAGGTTTTTTTCAGTTCCATGTCAGCCAATCATAAATTAAGCCTAAGAGACGTTCACTGCAGCTGTTCAGATACAGCTAAGTGGTTTGTTGGTATATTTGCTACTTTATTGATAAATGACTCGCACTTGTACAGCGTCTTTCAGAGTCAGAGGACTCTAAAGCACTTTACACCAGTGTATCATTCATCCATTCACACACACATTCACGCACCATCATTTTGGCTCACAGCATGTTCTCATTAGGATCTGCAGTAAAAGGGTAAAAGATGTAAACTACAGAGAGGGGAAGAACAATAAATGTGTTATTACACTCTCATAGGAATAAACTTGAAATTTACTTTCAGGTTCTAAGTTTTGTTTTAATCAAATTATACATGTTCTATCACAAAATAAGCTGTCCTTAGTGAAGGCCTGGTATATTGGACCCTTGGATTTATTCAATTCAAAATTGATTGCTGTAGTAGCTCAGAATAATAATAATAATCAAGTCATCAAAGAGTTATTGTATATTACAATGGCTGTTGGCAGGAAGGATCTCCAGTAACGAAACTGAAGAAGCCTCTGACTGAAGACACTCTTCCGCTGTCTAACAGTCTTGTGAAGAGAATGCTCAGGGTTGTCCATCATTTTCTTGATTCTCTGAAGCTTACAGCTTATTAAGCCTTTTCCTCTAAACTGAAGGTGCCAGGGTTTTTAGTGTGTGGCTTTTTTATCCTCCTCCCCACATCAAGCTGCTCTATAATTCTCTTGGTCACAGTGCTTTGCTGCAAGAAAGTCCCTGACATAATTCCAGACCCACTGCCCCCCCAGAGAGTTTGATAATGAGAAGCAATCACAGTAATGCACTTGCTGCAGGCCAAGTGCAGCAGTAAGAGCACTCACTGATGGCAGGGGCGATGCCTCCCACTGAGCCAGGACCGGGAATGTTCCCCGCCACCGCGGCTGCCTGCGCTGCAGCTGCTGCCTGAGCCGTCGCCGCCTGCTGCTGCATCTGCCGGTGGCACTGACGCAGGTCAAACACCTGCCAGAGAACAAAAAATATATATAATAAATACCTCCTAAATCTCTGGTCAAGAAACCCATATGACTTAATGTTAACTTGACCAGGTCCACAACTGGATCTGAGCTGAAACGTGTCAACGATTAAAACTTTTTTCCCAAAATCCAATGTGAAAGTAGACACCCCTCATTTGGGCAAATGAGTCACCTTTTGCATATTTTTATGCTGCCATGTGGGTCTTACCGTCTTTATAAATACTCCAAACGTGAAAAAAAATCCATTTATACATTTTCTGTCAGTGTTTGGTTTTAGAAATTATGTGCCTAAAACAAAGTTTCAAAAAGTCCCCATTTGTGATGTCACAAACTGGAAAAATAGTATAGAACTACCTCTCACTAGCAAAAGACCTCCTGCTGGAGGAACAGCAGCTCTACTCTGAGCACCTCCCGGATATCAGAGCTTCTGACTTATAGCAGCCTGAGCGGGGATGAGTGGGAGTGGCCGGCTCCAGCTTGTTTTCTTAAAGTGTCAAGAGCCCTGAAATGGCTCATTCTGGAAGATACTGAAACTGCTGAACTGGCTTTTTGTGAGAAGGGTTTAGTGTAAAGAACTTTTTGAAGATATTTGGTATTGAACATAGAAATATTTTATCTAAGGAAAAAAATGAATATGTATTTTATACTTTATAATGTACCTTGAGATGACTAGTGCTTGTAACTCAAGTTACTGAAAATGTAACGACTAATAAAAGTTATGTGCTATAAGTATCCACTACTGAAAAAAATGAATATACTGCTCTAACTAGTTACTTTTGTAATGCATTACTCCCAACACTGTATTTTAAGCAAAGTAGCTTTATATCCAAGTACAAATTTTGTACTTGTAAACACACATGATAACAGACAACAGAAGCATTCGGATTTCTGGTAAAACCCCCCTTCAAATGTTCAGCTTTTCAAAGTAAGAGCACCTTGCCATCACCCCACCTTGATGTAAGCACTGGGGTAGATCTTATGGACAGCGTCGCCTGGAGCCCGGCCAGCCTCCCGGTCCAGATAATAGCTCTGCACAAACACGGCGTGATCACTCAGACAGCGCACCCACACGTCCCCCTCTCCCTTGCATTCCAGCTGAACACCTTTGCCAATGTGAAGCCTGAAAAGACACACCGAAGAGGAAAGGGCTTGAAAACAAGGTAGAGTTAATATTTAAACATTACACTTTATTAGTTAAAAGCACCTTCAAATAAGTGGTAATAAAAAGAAGCCAAAGCACACCTAGCTCTCTCTATGTTCTCTGTCCGGTGGACATTACTCAGTTGACCCAAGCAGAATCGGTCACCCCCTGAGGGATCCACATAACCGTCCACGGTAACTACGGGACATGTGGACGGCACCTTAAACGTCTCCCCAACTTGAACATCCATCTCAAAGTACGCAATGGAGCACCAGTATTCTGGGGCTGGAGAACAAAATCAACCAAATGTCAACGTGACATACTGATGATTAATAGTAAAAATGCTTTTAGCTTAGTCCTCACCTGGATGGTTGGATATGGGCGGCTGGAATGCTATTTCATTGGTAACAGGCCCTGAAAATGTCATTTTAGTGTTAATAATGAATTTAAAACACCCAGAATTGCTTTTATAAAGATTTATTTATCAGGGTTTATTATGATTTATTAGGCTGCTGAAGCAACATCTAAAAAACGTCATTAAACACGAGGAAGAATGTCGATTACTCATTTTTGACCACTATAACTAGTTTTAGTACATTATTTAAATAATATGTAATCTTTTGATGAATAAATGAATGCTGAAGAAAATGACATTAATCATCAATGTTTTGGTGCTGCAGCTAGAATTTTAAAACGCTAAAACTTTTTTTTTATCTAATAAAATAGTTTTTACAGAGTAACAAATATGAATAAGCAAGCTTGTTTTTGAACTCCACTGCTGCAGAATTCTCCTTGAACCTAAAATATCTTGCAGGCAGAAAAGTTACTTGCTGAACAAAATAAAACTTAAGTTTTTATTTTTCCTTATTTGGGATTATGTAATTATTCCATAAAACTATGTGCACTAATATTTTAATGTTTATTGTGTTGTCTCTTATCTTGTATTTTACTTTTAATAGCCTTGTTATTGTTTGAATCTTTGTGGTTTTATTTCCATGCTTCATGCTTTTTGATGGTCGTTCTCAGGGAGGGTATACCAGTGCACAATTTCCAGGAACTAGCAAGGGGCTCTTTACAATGCTCTTCAATTACTTTGAATAAAAATGACAAAAACTAACTTGACTTTTTAAACATAGGTATAATTTTTAAAATGCAGGTTTTAGTAAATTATCAGTTTTCTCTCATTTACAGAAGAGGATAAAACAATTCTTTTATATCTAAATTGTGAACAAATTAAATATTTTCCTCTTTTGCAAATATTTATCAAAATTGTAAATTGCCCTTGTTCTGCACTAATAAAGTTTTATTTAGATGGACTGAGAGGGAAAACTTCTCTGGATTTTTAAGACTTCAGACCCCTGGTCGACACTAAATAAGCTCCACTCACAGTAATGTCCCGTGTGAGGCATAGGTGGATGGTGTTGGAGGTGTCCATTCTGGTGCTGAGGCACCGCTGGGGGGAAGTTGCCGTTTCTGCTCCAGTTGGGTGTCGGATCTGTTCGAGACACAGATGTTCACTTAACCCCACCAACCATCTCCACAATATTTGTAACCTGCTATGTTCTCTTTCATCTGTAAGCGGGACATGGACATAGTGTCGCGTCTCACTTGAAGGGCCGGCACTAATGGCGGAGAAAGCCGAAGAAGAAGCGGAGCTGCTGCCCTCCGAAGGGGGGAGCAGAGGGGGGTTAGAGAACTGCTCCTGAGGAACGGGCCTTGACGGAGGATGCTGGATTGTTTGCAGGTGGTTTTCGGAGCTGGAGTGAGACTGCGGGTTGTCATAGTCGAACTCGTCTTTCACAATAAGCGGGCCTGGCAGGAAATGACAGACACCATTAAAACTGATGAACATCCACAAAATCTACAGCGAGGAAAAAGGAAGCTCTGTACCTGAATTTGAAAGAGTCAGTGTTGACAAGTCTGCAAACACATTCACAGAAATAAATAAATAAAGCACGTGAATCGGCTCCACCTAACTTCATGTTGGGCTTGTTTTACAACAAATGTGAACACTAATACTCGCTCATATCACAAGTTCATAATATGGACTTATTTTTAAATAATAAAGTGTAAAAAATGTCTCAATTCAGATGAATCATGCAGATTTTACCTAGGAAAATCTGGAATTTTCTTACCAATTCCCGGAGAAACTACCCTCTCGTAGTGGTATGGGTTGACACAAACACTGTCACATTTCAGGTCGAAGGCATACTGGCAGTATTTCACATGTTTTAACTCATTCTTGTGTAAATCTGGCCATCGCCAAAGTCTGGCATAGACGACATGCGGGAAGCCTTTACGCCCTGCGACCTAAAGCACAGAAAGACGACATACGATATGCATTACTTTCTCTTCACATCTTACTGAGGAGTGACACAAATCTGGTGCTGCACCATACCTGCAGGCGTCCATCCAATGTGCGTTGTATGGTCACGCACTTGCTTGGATGAGCTCCATTTGTGGTGATGGCTGTGATGAGGGAATCCAACTCATCTTTCTTCTCCTTCAACTTCTTGACAAGACTCTCTATGGCTCGCTTAGCGAAGCTCTCACTCTCCCCTCCCTGTCGGTGGCACATCAGACTATGCACGATGCTCAGGCAGGCGTCGTTGCTTGTGGGAGTGTTTGTGATTGACATCTTGCTTTGCTGTTTTCACTATTTTGTGAAATTTTCAGCTGTGTCCTCTATATTTTTAGCTGGAGAGTGTCCCGTGTTCAGCTACAAAAAAAGAGACTGATTAACTGTTTTAATCAAAAGAATTCCATCTATAGGGGATCTAAATATCTGGATCATTCCAAGTCTGCTTCTAAAACAAAGGTTAAAACGGTAAACTTGAGCTTCAACTGTTTTGTAAAGAAGTAGGACTTGTGAAATCTGCAGAAGTCTTTCATAAAGGCAGCACTGAATTATGTTGAGTGTTTAATACTTTTCACAGAACTCATTTGTGTGTTAGCTTGAATTTAATTTTGTCTGATTTTAAAACTGGACAGATGGTAAATGGCCTGGATTTGATATAGCGCCTTCTAGAGTCCTGGAACCCCCCAAGGCGCTTTACAACACAAATCAGTCATTCACTCATTCGCACACACATTCACACCCTGGTGGGGATGAGCTACGATGTAGCCGCAGCTGCCCTGGGGCGCACTGACAGAGGCGAGGCTGCCGAGCACTGGCGCCACCGGTCCCTCCGACCACCACCAGCAGGCAACGTGGGTTAAGTGTCTTGCCCAAGGACACAACGACAGCGACAGACTGAGCGGGGCTCGAACCAGCAACCTTCCGATTAGCACTTAAATCCTGTGCCACCGTCGCCCAGATTGCAAACACTTCCTGTACTAAACTGGAATTTAAAATCTGAAGACATTTCACACTAACCTCTAAAACCACATCCGGGTTCATGCAAACAGGAGCTCTCCATAAATGCTAACTAACCGTCAAGGTTTAAACAAGTAAAAAGCTACCCAACAAAAAGGTTTGCTAGCGCTACTCAGCTAAGCAGCTCCGTTAGCATATGCTACAACTTAGCTAACGATAGGCTAGAAAGCTATCAATCCATCACCTAAATTAAATAAAAAATGTATATATTTACTTACAGCAACTCTATGTGCAGGAGCGGCGTCCAGATGGGAGAAAATGTTATACAACAACCGTTTATACCAAAATGTGGATCTGACGTTAAGGTAATTGTTGCTAGCTTGCTAGCACATAAGCTAACAGACTTTCATCTACCTGAAGCTTCTTTCCTCCTGGCCCCAAATCCAACCCCCTCACTAAAAATTAAATGGCATATTAGTTGAGGTAGTTCTTGTTCTTCCAATACAGGAGTAGCGCTTTGTTCTAGTTTTGAATATGCTGCACAACCACCCACAGTAAACGCTAGGGCTGACTGGCTAGCTAGCTGCCCACGAAAATAAACAAAAAAATCTCCACCCACCACGCTCAAGACAGGCGTGGCGCTGCGGCGCTACACTGATCATTGCTTCGGTTTTGAAACTTCAACGTTTGTTTTTTTACAATGACTCGAACTATTGAAATGGTTGCTGAGAAAAGAATCAGGTTCAGTGAAATCCAATTAAATTTATTTTCTTGGGAAAGACGGCCGGTGATTGACTAGAAGTCAGGACAGACTATAAGCCAGTTTGTTGGTTTAAGCTTTTAAATCAACTCATGTGAAGCTGAAATGAATGGGACAATATTGTCAAATCAATCAGAGAAGCCTGTATTATATTATATTGAACTGAAGTATTATGTGGGATTTAGTGGCATCTAGTGGGAAAGTTGCAAATTGCAACTAAATATTTTTTACAATTCTGTCCTCTCCTGTCAAGTGTATTAGACTGGTGGGGTTACTGTTATGCAACATTTAACTCCTGAAAATAAATAGTTCCAGATATAATTTTTACTGACAAATGGCATACGAATGTCACTTTAAAATGTGTTCATTGACTTAGCAAGTAGGAATATGAAAATTTGCAATTTGATGCAAACAGTATGTTGGAAAATTATCTTGAAAGCTTATGAATTTTCCTTCCACCAAGATTTTATTTATTTTATTTTTTGCTGCTAAACATTTACTTCTTGATTCATATGAAATAAACATATAATACAGCTCTAGAGTAATTTTTGGCTTAAATCAATTTAGGAGTACTTTAGAAAGCATGTTTTGTTCACCCAGTCCATACAACTGTAAAGCATAGCAGTACATCCTGTTAACCGTCTGCAAGCATAGGTTAGCATAGGTTTCTCAGTTTCATGCAATAAAAACAATCTATTGCATTTTGACCAGTAAATCTTTTTCAATGAAATCTGATCAAACACAAACAAATTGTTGATTTTAATGACTGCAGATGCTTTTATCCATCTGTTCACTGCCATGCAACGCCTGCCCACTTGGTCTATGTAAATCAGCACTCAGAGTAAAGATCCTATTCAGTTAAAACATCCCACCGGGTTATTCCACTGCTATCTACTTCCAACTGTTAACAGCAGAAGCTGGGTGATGATGTGATGTAGATTTGAGTTTTTTCTTTTTCCATTTGTACCGTTACTATGGCCCTGATAAGAACATAAGCATACCAGAGTCAGAAAGGGGAAGTGGGAGGGTTCAGAGTGCACCAAATAACCCGGCGGTAGAATTGTCAATAGAACATGTTGGCATTGGAGACCAGGAATCTGACACCACCTTCTCACAAATACTGCCACTTAGAGTGGCTTCTCACCCTGAGTGATGGCCTACAAGACTCCAGGCTCTAACACCTTTTTATCAATATGGCATGGCAGCGAGCAGTGTGAGGCCCGACAGGCATGTGACACTGGAGGGAATGGGGATTAAGCTTGTTAGATGAAGAGGGATGTGATAACCTGACAATCAAACAGTGTGTACAATTCATCAAAACAAATATTTCCCAAAGAATAATGTTTGTTTTAAGATATTTTATTTTTATAACTATACCATTTGACATTACTTTGTGAAGCTGAAGCAGAGTGCTGCTGATTGGAAACGTGAAGCTGCGTTTTCTGAACGACACCCGTGGGTTTCCAAGACATTGGGAAAATTGTCTCCTGGTCTGAAGCCATTGAAAATACACAGCGAGTTTGGCACGCAATTCAGAGACAGAATATTACAGTCTTTAAATCATCTCCATGGGCCCTAAGATGCTACAACAAACACATACACACACACACACACACACACACACACACACACACACTCACAAAGGCGCGCGCAAATTACAAATCAGCTGCGAGTACATCTCTTTGTAAAGCATAGGGCTAAAAGGTGTTTTCTGCTCCACTCCTGTTATGAACAAACATTTCTATAATGTGAAACATCGAAGTTAAACGTGCATCTTTGTTCTCATGAAATCTTCTAGATTCCAGTGATATTCTGAAAGTTGTGATTGTAATAAATACCTTTTGGATTTGCTACTGATAACAAGAAATTCTTTACAGCTAAAATTCTACTCAACCGTTGCTTTGCTTTTATAAAACCTGTCGGTGTATGAATAGTTGCAAGAAGATACAGAATGAGCAAAATAGCTAAACCCAAAATTCCTGGCAAAGCTTTCCTGTTGGCCTTCACTCTTGTTTTGACTTTCTTTGTAGACTGGAATATTGCACCCTCCCACAGTGATAAGGATGAGTTGTTCAAGGTTATTCAACGTTGCAGCGTTGATCATTTTAACACGTAATCCAAAGGGGTTCGAATTAAGGCAACTGGACTTCTTTGGTTTCTTGAAGATGCTTCACATCCATGGAGCTTTGTCAATTCTGGGTCAAGCTCGACCCTCCTGTATTCTAGAGAGACTTGACAAAGCTCCTTGGATGGAAGCGAAACATCTTCAAGAAACCAAAGAAGTCTAGTTGCCTTCATTTGAACCCCTTTGGATTACCATGACCTGCATGGCTGAGAACCTTCACCAGCATTTTAACATGTACAGCATGCCCAAGTAGTCCAAAGCTTGTCAGTCAGGTGCCATTCATGTGCCAGGTACTGGCACACATCTGGCAGCATGTTAAGCTCAAAACAAGAGTGATTTGTCAGGGAATCTGCACATTTTTGGAAGGTATACAAACCGACATATTTATCTGCCTTGCTCATTCAACAGACACTCGATACTTACAAGTTATGCTTCCTTGTAAAGGCAACTAATCAGGCATCCCAACAATCTAAAATACAACAGCAATTGTATTTCTGAATAGGTCAATTACTGACGGACTGAAATTTCACTTTACATACTTTTTTGTGAAGTTAGTTATCACAATACTGATACTTCAGAATTTTACTTCCACGAATAACTGATAGATGCTAACTAAAATACAAAGTGGTAACTATTTATGATGAATCATGATAGACAGTTAAAAGGGTTTTGTACCAATGCTTTGAAATTGGTCTATTCAAAAATAACATTAGTTTCTGCTCCACCTTTATACAATTGCAAATTTACAATGCTAATTTACACTAGATAGATTTACAGATAGATACATTTAGATTATCAGTCTCTATCTTTGAGTGACATTATCTACAGCCACATTCTGCCACCACCATTCCTTCATACTTGTGATTAAAAGTGACCACTCCGTTATCGTGATAAAGAAGAGTGATTGGCTCCAGTTTGGTTGGCACACAGCAGGCGGGGGAAGCTCTTTCTGGGCTCTTGAGGCTCAAGCGTGTCTGCACTATGGCATGTTTGGTAGGTGAGACCTCAGATGTCATAGGAGGGCTGCACACGCCATTGCACTTGTACGCCTCGTAGCCCAAAGGCTGGACTATCCACTTGTCCCAGCCGATGTCTTTAAAATCCACAAAGAGCGGCGTCCTCCTGCATGACTCACTCTTAACATTGCGACGAATTCGAGGAGGTGTGTCATAGATAAGGTTGGACTGTAGGTCCAAGGCAGACTGTTCGCCCAGCTCGTCCTGGTTAGCACGGTCAGTGTTGTGATTCATGTCCCCCCGGAAAAGTTGTTGGCTCCAGTCCATGTTTTGAGGAAGGTCATTCTCATGTTGAATCATCTGACCGAGCTCTTGTCTGTCCCGTTTGTGATCTCTACTCTGGTCATCTGAGAATACGATCATCATTGAATTGTGGGTCCCCTCCAAGTTTCTGTCAATGTCAATCTCAATCAAACCGTCGCCTCTCCCTGCTGTTTTCTGCATGACCTCTTCTTCTTCTGAGCCCAGACTTTCAATGTGAACCTCCAGCCTTCGAGTTGCACACCCTGATTTCCACCAAAGGGTAACCACATGAGTGAGGTCAAATGACACCCAGCTATTATCTTTGGCACGGATATGCTTTGTCATCAGTTCCTGCAAATCATTCATCTCCACCACCTCCTCTTTATCCCTCCCTCTCCCTTCTTTCCCCACCTCTTTTGTCCAGATAACTCCGTCATGTAGCATGTAGATTGTCACCTTGCAGTTAATCCCAGCATACGGTATTTGGGCCTTTTGCACAAGAATGAAAAGTCGAAGCTCAGCTATTGTTATGTGCTCATGGTGGGGCACGGAGATATTGAACAGAAGAGGATGAATTCTGACACCCCTGGCTTTTACACGAGAGGGGGAGAAATCTGAAATCAGAATACCAGAAAGGGTTTCTTAGTGATTTTTTTAATGTAGTCACTTCTTAAGTAAAATCTAATTAGAAAAATTAACTCTTTCAATCAGTGTTTACACTCCTATTTTATGATCTAACCCTCTCAATGACAAGAAAACCAAAAACAATATGCATCACATAGATTTGTCAAGAAACCTGAATTATGCTGTACCTTCATTCTTGAAACTGCGAACAATGTTGGCAGATGGTACTGCGGTGCGGTCGTTGGCGAAGCGATAGTAGAGCTCCAGCATGAATTCTGGTAGAGGTTCTGTGTGGGTGGCCTGGGCACTGGTTTGGGATGTTCGCTTTGTAAGGTTCAATGTGGAAATAAAATGGGTCAAAAAGTCCTGCGCATTGAGTGTATCGTCATCCACGTCTGATCGGTCAATCCTTGTCTTGTGGTAAATCTCAGAAGGCTTTATGGGACTACTCCAGCTCAAAGCAGTCAGTACCAGTAGCATGACGTTCAGAGTGTGAACAAACCCAAGGTTGGAGATAAATGAAGTGGTCATTGCTGAGCGAAGGAAAAATTTCAATCCAAATGCTGCTGTGAGATGAGAAAAGCTCTTAGAAACAAAACCTGCAGACTCTGTCATTAAAGGACAACAGGTTGCTGTTGGGGCCAAAGTGTGAAGCAGCTTTGCCCTTGTTGGTCTTGAAGTTTGGCTCTGAGGGCAGGGCTGTGGTGTCCCATGTGCTGCGCTGACATGTTTGGAGATGTCACTAAGGCCTTGCTTTGCCCTCCTCTCTCTCACCACTCCCAATACTGTTGTGGTGCATACCTTTCTTCTAAACGAACAGTGGTTTTCTAGTTTTCTAGCCATTTTCATGAACTTGGTTAGCTGTACTTTCCTGACACTCATTGAATTAAGACAATAACACTCTCAATTTTTACTTTGCAAGTTATCAACAACTATTAACAAATCACTGTCAAATCTACAAATGTGACTTAAAGGCTAAATGTTTAATAAAGGCTGACAATTTAATAAAAATCTTCTTTAAAAAAAACCTCCATGGGGTGTTTAAAGGTGTGCAGAATGAAGGTTCAGTATTTCCTTTTAAAGCTACATTTCAATTAAAAAATTATCAAATAGTTATATTGATAGGCACAGCACTCGGTTTATGTTTACAACTACCAGCCAGTAGAGGGCACCATTGCGGGTTGCCAAACACTCTGCTCGGCACAGCAAGGCAGGCACTGTGGAAAATGGCGAACTTGGCAAGTCAAGCAGCTGCTTCCCCAGATGTCGTTATCCTTCTCAGAAGAGGAGCAACCATAAAAGATCTGAAAGCAAAGTGAGTTTAGGTGAAGTCTACAACACATGGACCCAAATAAAACATTTCAGGTATCGGAAGCAAACCTGGCATCCCAACAGCTGGAACCTTGTTCTATTGTTGCAACTACAATCTCCACACACTAGATGTCGCTTTGGTGTTTGTGTTCCATATTCAAACTTTAAACCGTTGTATTCAATTGCAAGTTAATTTTATCAACTCATTTTTTATAGAGTTTTGGCTTTTAGCTTTTTAATGGTGTGCTATCTTGACCAGGTTGCCCTTTCAATAAAAAAGTAATCTCAAAGGATTTCCCTCCTAAAGAGAAAATGTGTAGTTTTAACCATTAATCTCTGGAAACATCCATCGAAATGTTGAAAATTAATTAAATGATGCGCAGATGTTGAAAAATATTGGCAGCTTCATAACATATAACTACAAAAATCGGGTCTCAAATACATGGCAGCGGGTCTAAGTCTCTGGGCAACACCATATTAGACACCATATTTCCTTCTACGGGAGCCTGTGAGGACAAAATGCCTTTACTGATTTGTAACAAACAGTTACAAAATTTTCACCATTTACAAATGCTTTTGCTTTACACATTTATCTCTTCATCCATTGTCAGTGATGAAAGGGAGTCTGTTATACTTGTCATTTTGCTGGAGGTAGTGCTCCCAGTGATTTTTGACCCAAATGGCCATCCATTGGTAAGGTCTTACTCGAACACAAAAATACTGGTTGCTTGCAATGATTTAGGTATGATTGCCCCCTATTCCCAGGGAAAATGCACTCCATTACCTTAAAGGTTAAATCAAGTCAAGTACAGGAAATGCAGTTAAACCAGCTGTGTGGAGATATCTAATAACACAAATCAAAATGAGAAACTATGCACAGCATTTATTTTCATTTTCATTCAGCATCGCAATGCAAAAAGAACCACTGCAAAGCAAATCCGTATCACTTGCCGGCATTAGCTAAGACACATGAATAACTCTTAATTAATAATGTGGGTATTACAATAAACATTGCAATATAAATGCCTTCATTTAGATTATTAACAGTCCTTTGTTACACATGTACAATCCCATTTTACCTGCCATTAAACAAATGCAACCAACTCGTACTGAGACCCAATGACCTCAACTCTCATGTATCAAGATTAAACTAAACTCTGATTATAGTTCTAATCCTAACCATTTCAGACACAGAATAAAAATATCTCAAGAAAATTTTAGGACCAAGATGTGTCTTTAAGCCTAGAACCAGAAAAAATGGACAATATAAAGAATCCACATACAATTCCAGGCTTTACGAGCTTGATAAACTAGGAGAATACTGTAAATGGGAATTAAAATTCAAATTTTACATGTCATATATTCTTTGGAGTCACTTTTAACCATAGTTTGCATATTTGGGCTATCTCATATATCACATAATCAAGAGTTTTAAACTTATAGAGTATCATCCTAAACGATTAAGTCTTATTGGCAAATGATTTCCTTAATAACAACAACGATACCGATAATTACATGTAAATGTTTGGCACATTAAGTTCAGTAAACAAAAGCCTGTTTTTTTTTTTTATGGATTGTGTTTGTATAAGAAGGAATCCGACGGCACAGATTTGCGATTTACCAACAGAGTGTTAGGCTATCTGCCTGACTTTAGCAGGACATGTCGTCAAGTTTACACCCAAGAGTCCAGTGGTGGAGGTTTGTTATCCATGAGGCCCACTGCAGGTCTGCCAGCTCTGATGAAAAGTTTCCTTTCACTTATCGCCTGTGCCAAAAAGAAAAAAATGCAGATGAAGTTGGTCTATTAGCATAAGAAACACACACACACACTGTTGCAAAGCTCCAACATTCTTTTGAAGGTATGTGATCATGTTTTTGCCTGTATCTGTGTACATATGTGTGTTTGAAGAATTCAAAGATCACTGTGGCAGAGCTTGAGAGATGCAGTCAGGAGATGGGAGAAAGTTGTAGAAAGTCAACCATCACTGCAGCCCTCCACCAGTCAAGGCTTTATGGCAGAGGGGCCTGTCGGAAGCCTCTCCTCAGTGCAAGACACATGAAACCCTGCATGGAGTTTGCTAAAAGACACCTGAGGAACCCAGAGATAGTGAGAAATAAGATTCTCTGGTCTGATGAGACCAAGATAGAACTTTCTGGTCTTAATTCTAAGCGGTATGTATGGACAAAACCAGGCACTGCTCATCACTTGCCCAATACAGCCCCCACAGTGAAGCATGGAGGTGGCAGCATCATGCTGTGTGGGTGATTTTCAGCTGCAGAGACAAGATGACTGGTTACAATCGAGGGAATGATGAATGCGGCCAAATACAGGGATATCCTGGACAAGAACTTTCTCCAGAGTGCTCAGGACCTCAGACTGGGTTGAAGGTTTACTCTCCTGCATGACGATGACTCTAAGCACACAGCTAAAATAACAAAGGAGTGGCTTCACAGCAACTCTGTGACTGTTCTTGAATGGTCCATCCAGAGCCCTGACCGAAACCCAACTGAGCATCTCTGGAGAGACCTAAACATGGCTGTCCACCAACGTTCACCATCCAACCTGACAGAACTGTAGAGGATGTGCAAGGAGGAATGGCAGAGGATCCCAAAATCCAGGTGTAAGAAACTTGTTACATCTTTACCAAGAAGACTCATGGCTGTATTAGCTCAGAAGGGTGTTTCTACTATGTACTGAGCAAAGGATCTGAATACTTAACATGTGATGGTTCAGTTTTCTTTTTTAACTAATCTGCATAAATTTATGGGTTGCTTTATAAAATTCTGTTATTCTGTTAATATGGGGTGCTGTGTGCACATCAACTCATTAACTGCCGGCCATTTCCTTATCAGAAAAGCCTCTCGCTGCCAGCGTGTTTTGAGTGTTTTTACTGTTTTTTGAAGAGTCACAGAACGTTGTGTTCTATGATGATGTCAACGCCAAAACTATCAAAACACAGTTGACTCACTTATTGCATCAGGAAGAATCCATGTGCTTCTAGCGTTATCCATTCTTTCATAATCCGTTGTCGAATTGAATGACCAGCTTTATAGTTGTGATGTTTGTTCTCACGGTGCGGGAGCTCGTTCCAATGACCGCCCAGTAAAAAAATGCAAATGACGACTTTTTTCGTCTATGGCAGTAAATGAGTTAATGAGACAAAACTGAATTCATAGGATTTTAACAAATGGCTGCAATATAACAGAGTAAAAAAATTAACAGGGGTCTGAATACTTTCCATACCCACTGTATATAACCTTAAAAATGGGGTCTAAAATACATGGAAGTGGGTCTAAGCTTCTGGGCAACACCATATTAGACACCGTGTTTCCTTCTACATGAGCCCACTAGAAAAAAACACATTTACTGACTAGCAACAAGCGATCACAAAGACTTTAATCATTCATAAACATTGTTTTACACATTTACCTATTCACTTGTTACCAATGATGAAAGGGAGTCTGATGTGCTTGTTGTTTTGTTGGAGGTTGAACGATCTGATGAAGTACTTATTAGGAAATTGCACTCTCTGTGATTTTTGACTCACAAAAACACTGCTTGCTTGTGATGATTTAAGTATGTATTGCCCCCTATTGTCAGGGAAAATACACACTGTCACTTTAAGAGCAAAACTTGTTCTTATCAATCTGATCAAAAATCTAAGTTTATTCAGAATGTACCCAAGCATGTCATTTCACGTCTTATCTTTATATATTTGGGGTCAACACTTTTTCTCTAATAGCAAATCATCTTATAAGCTGATTTGAATGCAAATTTGATAAAGTCTATCTATAACATGACTCTAAAGTCATCACAGCCTACTGACCTTCGAAAATCAGTCAGAGTTGCAGATATTGAGCTACAACGTAATTCATCACACACACAATTACGAGGCAACTTTCATGATGTTACTTTCAAAAGTGGTTAAAATACTCAATGGTTACCTGAAGAGCATCTCTCTCTGCAACAGGCACCTTTCCATCTCCAACTCTGTCATTAGGCTCCAAGGTAGAATATACATCTGCATAAAAAAAGAATATCATCTAAACACATTTATCAACATTCATCCATTATTTTTGCATTATTGTGGACATTATTTAAATTACTCCAACAAATACATTGTATCATGATCGTAGGTGAGGGTAGGAACGTAGATCGACTGGAAATTCAAGGGCTTTGCCTTCTGGCTCAACTCTCTCCCACCACAACAGACCGGTACAATGCCAGCTTCGCTGCAGACGTAGCACCAATCTGCCGATCAATCTCATGCTCCATCTTTCCCTCACTCGTGAACAAGACCCCAAGATACTTAAACTCCTCCACTTGGGGCAGGACCTCATCCCTGACTCGGAGAACGCATTCTACCCATTTTTTATTTAAGACCATGGTCTCAGATTTAAGTCGGGCGGACACAGTGCGACTTTTTCACTCGTAGCACTCAGCTTCAGCTCAAACTTTACGACTTCCTCACAGGGCAGATCTATCGAGTCATGTGCTCACACTGTACGACCCAGTTCTCGGATGCGACCTGACTGCTCACACTGTACGTCTGGTAGCAACACGTCGGACCTAAAAAAAATATGCTAAAAATAGCAGTTTTTACACAACACGTCAGACTTTCTTGTCTTGTTTTGCTTGTTGTCCTTCGGGAGTGCTGCAGATGAGGAAAACGAAATAAAGAAAGTAAATCTGTGTTTTGTGATCGGTTTAATTTGACATGAGCACAACAAACATGCTTTCTTGACAATACTTGTCATTGTGTGTAAAAAAAACGTGTAGAAATAAAAACAAACAACGTGTGTCATTAGCGGGCGAGCGGTTTTGATGCATGATTGCGCGTGCGCCTTGAGCGGTTCTGGTACTTTTTGGGTCGCAGCCGCTCGCTGCACCGCTTCAACCCTCACGAGGGACGAGCAAAATATCAAACATTCCAGAAGTCCGTGCTAGCTCACGATTGCTGATCGGTAGCTGGTCACGTGGTGTTAATCACCTCTCGTAACCCCGTGTATACTACACGACGCTCAGCGCAAAACTCGCCCCGATCTTGTGGAAAATCGGCTCAAAAAAGTTAAAAAGTCGCACAGTGTATGCCCGGCTTTAGAGAAGCTGATTGTCATCCCAGCTGCTTCGCACTTGGCAATGAACTGCTACAGTGAGAGCCGGAGACCATGTTCAGATGAAACCCAACAGAACTACATCATCTGCAAAAAGCTGACTCAATTCTCAGGCCACCAAAAAAGGATCCCCTCAACACCTTGGTTGCATCTTGAAATCCTGTCCATAAAAGTTATGAACAGAATCGGTGACAAAGAGCAGCCTTGGTGGAGTCCAACCTTCACTGGAAATGAACCCGACTTACTGCCAACAATGCAGACCAAGATCTTACACCAGTCATACAGGGACCTAACAGCCCATATCAGAGGGACTGGTACCCCATACTCATGAAGTACCTGCCAAAGCCCCCCCCCCCCCCCCCCCCCCTTGCTAATGCAGGAGATAGGTGTAGGAGACTATTTTCATGTTCAGCATGCTGATTATAATCAGAAATACAATTTTAAAATGGGTTCTCAAACAAACAAAACACACACGCTTAATGGCACATGTCTGTGATAATAACCTTCAGAGAATGTTGTTAGACTGATGCTAATGGCCCAGCATTGGAAATCTTCAATTCTTTGTTCATAAAATGACATGAAGGACATTTACATGCCTGAAAACATTTTACGATTCCAGATGTATTTGGCGGTTTGATCAAATTTTACTTGAGTAAGAGGATGCAACAATTTCCTGACCTTGGTTTTTCTCCATGAGAGGCAAAGTGATGTCATCGCTGTGTTGTTTTCCACTCTTGGATTTTTTTGTCCCTCCTGAAGTCGTGGGCTTTGAAATTAAATAAAAGAAAAAGGGTTTTCTTTTACACAAATGTTTTTACCACACCTCAGGCAGAAAGGCTCATTAGGAATTTATTAACCCAACAGTAGTTTATAATGCACCTTTCTATTGTCTTTTGTTACAATGGTATTATCAGATATACTGTAGTGAACAACTTGTGCCGTTTTAAAGGCTATGGAACGGTGTGAAATACCTTAAAGTGACTTTTGTTCCAGCCGGCTTTGATCAGAGTGGTTCTCAGCTCCTTGTAGGCCCAGATTGTCTGAAGCACATGAGAAGCCGCCTTGGTCTCTCGTGCAGATTGGCTGTCAAGAAATCATTGTGATGGTGTGGTAAATGATGTAAAACAGCTCCAAGAGATTCCTGTCTCATTAATTAAAGTCCATGAATGCCCTGGGATGGTGATGCCCATTTTATCGGAAGATGCTGCTCTGAAACTGTCAGTGATATTAGCATTTTAAATATCAGTCTAATGCTTACCCATACAGTTATACAAAGATGCACATTTTTAGATTTACGTAAGAAATATGCATGTATTTGGATATATATGTATGAAGGAAAATACTGATACACTGAAATATCACAGTGTTTTGTGGTATGATACTGAATTAACATTTAAAAGCAGTGCATCATGTTTTTTTTTGAGAATTTATATGCTAACATTTACTGTTTTATTTTGTGCAGTGCAGTTCAATCTCCAACTGCTAGGTGGCAGCAGTTTTACCACCTTCATTCTGACATAACAACCAGATCTTGCAATAAGAAGCCTAAGTCACCCCGAGACCATGGGTCCCCGGAAGAATGGAAAAATAAATGCAAGTCAATGGGGCTAAAAAGGCTATTTTGCTAATCTCATTTGTTAAGCGCCATTGATTTCACATATGATGTCCTTTAATTTTATAGACCAATTCTGAAGCCAAGAAAGCACTTATTTTGGAACGGCGGAAAAAGTTATTGTAGGTTTTGTGTGAAAAGATGTATAGAACTACAAATGTTCATCCCACCAAATTGATGTAATCGAACCAGACATGAGGAAGAGAAGATTCGTTTATTGAGCTTTAAATCCTTCTTCCAGGAGGACGAAGGAGCATTAAATGTAAAGAAAGCTGCAATAAATCTGGCCATGTGGTAAGTACCAAATACGGTAGGGTTGAAGATATTCTGCTGTGACGTCATATGTGTGGCGTCTGAATTGTTGTTATTTTAATTGCAAATTTTTACACACTAAAAACATTAAATAACAGGACATACATAGTCAAAACACACATTACTTTTAATTTAAATTGAAGTACAACATATCTGTGATTCAGGGCATGAGAAGAAGAAATTATCATTTCTATAATGCCTCTCAAGATAAAAATCACGAGGCGCTTCACAAAAACAAATAATGTAAAAATATAAAAAAGAATTTAGAAAATGGTTAAAAATATATTTTAAATGAGCAAAATTTGACAATTGTGATTAAAAAATGCTAAGAAAGATAGAAAGTGAACAGGAAAGAGGGAAATCAGTGGATCCTGAGGAAGGTGGAATAGGTGGGGAGAGCAGAATAAAGAGAGAGTGGTGAAGAAGGTCATACAAAAGCCACTTTGAACAAGTGAGTTTTCAGCTGCTTTTTAAAGGAGTCCACTGAGTCCACTGATCTCAGGCTCAGGGGGAGAGAGTTCCAGAGTCTGGGGGCCACAGCAGCAAATGATCTGTCACCTTTGGTCTTTAGCCTGGTGCTGCACAACCAGTAGGCTTTGATCACTGGACCTCAGGGACCTGCTGGGGGTGTAGGGACTAAGAAGATCACCAATGTAAGATGGTGCTTGTCCATGTAAGGCCCTGTAGACCAGAACCAGGATCTTGAAATGAACCCTGAAGTTGACTGGCAGCCAATGAAGCTGGAGGAGAAGCGGGGTGATGTGGGTGTGTTTGGCGGACTTGGTCAGAAGTCGAGCACAGGCATTCTGAACCACCTGTAGACAGTTCAGGGAGGTTCTGCTCAGACACATGAAAAGAGAGTTGCAGTAGTCTAAGCGTGAGGAGATGAAGGTGTGGATAACTGTCTCAAGTTCAGAGTGGGACAGAATGGGACTCAGCTTAGTAATGTTACTGAGATGGAAGAAGGAAGAGCGAACAAGAGAACTGACATGAGAATCCAGGGTGAGAGCTGGGTCAAAGGTCATGCCAAAATTCCTGACGGAAGGTTTGGTGTGAGAAGCAAGCTGATCAAGAGAGTCTCTGACCTTGGGAACCAGCTTGTCTGGGGCACAGATGAGGATCTCAGTCGTATCTTCATTCAGCTGAAGAAAGCTCCCAGCCATCCAGGTTTTGATAGAGTCTAAGCAGGTGTGTAACAGCTGCAGCTTAGACATCTCATGGGGCTTAAAGGAGATGTACAGCTGGACGTCATCTGCATAAAGATGGTAGGAGATTCCTTTGAAGGAGCTCACGATGTGCTGAAGAGGAAGCAGATAGAGGAGGAAGAGCAGAGGCCCCAGCACAGAACCTTGTGGGACACCATGGGTAAGAGAGGTGGTGGAGGACCTAAACTTGGAGACGGCCACAGAAAAGGAGCGCTAAGAGAGATAAGAGGAGAACCACTCCAGAGCAGTTCCTGATAGGTCTACCCAGTGTCTCAGCCTCTCCAGTAGCAGGCGATGGTCAACAGTGTCAAAGGCTGCAGTCAGGTCCAGCAGGACCAGAACAGAACAGTCCCCTGCATCAATGTGAGTCAGAAGGTCATTAGAGACCCTAAGAAGAGCTGTTTCAGTAGAATGAGCTCTACGAAAACCTGAATGTAAGCAATCATTGATGTTATGTTCATCGAGACCAGCTGTGAGTTGTTTAGCCACAACCTTTTCCAAGATCTTGGAGATGAACGGAAGTTTAGAGATGGGTCTGAAGCTGCAATGGTGAGAGGGGTCAAGACTCGGTTTTTTAAGAAGCGGGTGGATTACAGTGTTCTTAAAGTAAGCAGGGACCTGACCAGAAACCAGAGAAGCATTAATTATAGAGAGCACGCTGGGACAGATGGGCTGAAAGGCACTTTTAAACAAAGATGAGGGTAAGATGTTGAGGGGGCATGCAGAGGTCTTCATAGAGTTAACTAGTTTGGTTAACTCAGGCAAAGAAACAGGAGCAAAGCTATCTAGGATGATGGGCCTGGTTGGAGTCGGGAGAGGCAGCGATAAGGCTGAAGGAGAGATGCTAGATCTGACCTTATTGACTTTGTCCACAACAAAAGACAGAAAGTTCTCACAGTCTGCAACAGAGTGGATGGAGGTTGTAGGAGAGGCAGGAGCAGATTAGAAAATAGGGAGGAGTTTTAGGCTCCCTCTAACACTGGATGTGTCTTAAAACATTCTAGTCTGAGTTTTCTAATTAAATGTATAATATGTAAGAAATTTTACAGTAAAATAATCACCAAACAGTCTAATGTGTCGATCATGTTGGAAGGAAGGTTACACTGAGGGAGATTTCCTTTTCAGCTGGCAAGGGGAGTTGTCAGTTTTTCTGTTTCAAAAAAGCTAAAGAGTGGCTTACACCCAAAATTCCACTATCTCCGCTCCGGCACGAACTCCGCAGCAAAAACGGTCCCGTTGTAGTCAATCAGAGCTGTTCCACTACTGCGGAAGTGCGGCGCAGTGCGCCGCCCGCCGTTCCGCCATCTGGCAAAAATAGGATCAACTCTATTTTTGCCGGATGGCGGAGCACCTCCGCAGTCAATGGACAGAAATCCCAACTGCCCAACAGGAAAGGGGGCAAGCACAACTTCCGTTATTTCACAATAAATCGATAAACAAAAAGCGTTTTTTGTTTCATATGCACAGGTTTAACAACTTTTAACAACTATTAATGGTGGTTGAACTTTAAATGCACAAAAATAAGCCATAAATACAGTTTCCACTATCAAAGTTGTCACACTTTGTTGATCCAAACACTGCTGATCTCTCAACACAAATGATGGGCAGATTAAGCAATTAATTTCGATGCTTCTCCCACACAATGGGTGTTTGGATCTAACTTCCATGTTTATTGCTCGGACTGTATCGCAAGATCTCGAAAATCCCGCGCATGCCTGTTTGCGCACCTCAGGTCTCCGCACCGGAGCGGAGCCGTTGTAGAGCAGGTACAGTATAATTTGAGTTCGGAAGCGAGCGGCAGCGGAGGGCGGGGGCGGAGCGGAGATAATGGAATTTTGGGGTTACCAAGATATATCTGATATATCTGATATATATATATATATATATATATATATCAGACATATATATCTGGTTTCTACATGATATCAGAAGGAGACTGCTTGTTTCTTTATGATGTCAGAAGGAGACTGCTTGTTTCTACATTTCAGAAAGAGACTGCTTGTTTCTACATGATATCAGAAGGAGACTGCTTGTTTCTTTATGATGTCAGAAGGAGACTGCTTGTTTCTTTATGATGTCATAAAGAGACTGCTTGTTTCTACATGATATCAGAAGGAGACTGCTTTTTTCAAAAAATGAACATTTTAACTTTTTAATGAACCTTTAAACGTTTTTAAAAATGAACATTTAAACATTGTAATGAAAAATTTAATGTTTTAATGAACCTTTAAACGTTTTTAAAAATGAACATTTAAACGTTTTAATGAAGAATTTAATGTTTTAATTGAACATTTAAGCATTTTAATGAACATTTGAACGTTTTTAAAAATGAACATTTAAACGTTTTAATGAAGAATTTAACGTTATAATGAACATTTAAACATTTTAATGAACATTTTAACGTTTTTAAAAATGAATATTTAAACATTTTAATGAAGATTTTAACGTTTTAATGAACATTTTAACGTTTTAATGAACATTTTAATGTTTTAATGAACATTTTAACGTTTAAAAAAATGAACATTTAACCGTTTTATTGAAGAATTTAACGTTTTAATGAACATTTAATCATTTTAATGATGATTTTAACGTTCTTAAAAATGAACATTTAAACATTTTAATGAAGATTTTAACGTTTCAATGAACATTTTAACATTTTAATGAACATTTTAACGTTTTAATGAACATTTTAACGTTTTTAAAAACGAACATTTAAACGTTTTAATGAAGATTTATATTCAACAAGCATATATATATATTCTGATATATATCAGACATATATATCTTGTTTCTACATGATATCAGAAGGAGACTGCTTGTTTCTTTATGATGTCAGAAAGATACTGCTTGTTTCTTTATGATATCAGAGGCAGACTGCTTGTTTCTTTATGATGTCAGAAGGAGACTGCTTGTTTCTTTATGATATCAGTAGGAGACTGCTTGTTTCTTTATGATGTCAGAAGGAGACTGCTTGTTTCTTTATGATGTCAGAAGGAGACTGCTTGTTTCTTTATGATGTCAGAAAGAGACTGCTTGTTTCTACATGATATCAGAAGGAGACTGCTTTTTTCAAAAAATGAACATTTTAACTTTTTAATGAACCTTTAAATGTTTTTAAAAATGAACATTTAAACGTTGTAATGAAGAATTTAATGTTTTAATGAACATTTAAGCATTTTAATGAACATTTGAACGTTTTTAAAAATGAACATTTAAAAGTTTTAATGAAGAATTTAACATTTTAATGAACATTTAAACATTTTAATGAACATTTTAACGTTTTCAAAAATGAATATTTAAATATTTTAATGAAGATTTTAACGTTTTAATGAACATTTAAATGTTTTAATGAACATTTTAATGTTTTAATGAACATTTTAACATTTTAAAAAATGAACATTTAACCGTTTTAATGAAGAATTTAACATTTTAATAAACATTTAATCATTTTAATGATGATTTTAACGTTTTAATGAACATTTTAACGTTTTAATGAACATTTAAACGTTTTAATGAACATTTTAACGTTTAATGAACCTTTTTAACATTTTTAAAAATGAAGATTTTAACGTTTTAATGAAGATTTTAATGTTTTAATGAACATTTAAACATTTAAATGAACATTTAAACGTTTTAATGAACATTTAAACGTTTTAATGAACCTTTTTAACGTTTTTAAAAATGAAGATTTTAACGTTTTTATGAAGATTTTAACATTTTAATGAACATTTAAACGTTTTAATTATGATTTCTGTTCAACAAGCATATATATATATATATATATATATATATATATATATATCAGACATATATATCTTGTTTCTACATGATATCAGAAGGAGACTGCTTGTTTCTTTATGATGTCAGAGGCAGACTGCTTGTTTCTTTATGATGTCAGAAGGAGACTGCTTGTTTCTACATATCAGAAAGAGACTGCTTGTTTCTACATGATATCAGAAGGAGACTGCTTGTTTCTTTATGATATCAGAAGGAGAATGCTTGTTTCTTTATGATGTCAGAAGGAGACTGCTTGTTTCTTTATGATGTCAGAAGGAGACTGCTTGTTTCTTTATGATGTCAGAAAGAGACTGCTTGTTTCTACATGATATCAGAAGGAGACTGCTTTTTTCAAAAAATGAACATTTTAACTTTTTAATGAACCTTTAAACGTTTTTAAAAATGAACATTTAAACATTGTAATGAAAAATTTAATGTTTTAATGAACCTTTAAACGTTTTTAAAAATGAACATTTAAACGTTTTAATGAAGAATTTAATGTTTTAATGAACATTTAAGCATTTTAATGAACATTTGAACGTTTTTAAAAATGAATATTTAAACGTTTTAATGAAGAATTTAACGTTTTAATGAACATTTAAACATTTTAATGAACATTTTAGCGTTTTTAAAAATGAATATTTAAACATTTTAATGAAGATTTTAACGTTTTAATGAACATTTTAACGTTTTAATGAACATTTTAATGTTTTAATGAACATTTTAACGTTTAAAAAAATGAACATTTAACCGTTTTAATGAACATTTAATCATTTTAATGATGATTTTAACGTTCTTAAAAATGAACATTTAAACATTGTAAGGAAGATTTTAACGTTTCAATGAACATTTTAACATTTTAATGAACATTTTAATGTTTTAATGAACATTTTAACATTTTTAAAAACGAACATTTAAACGTTTTAATGAAGATATATATTCAACAAGCATATACATATATTCTTATATATATCAGACATATATATCTTGTTTCTACATGATATCAGAAGGAGACTGCTTGTTTCTTTATGATGTCAGAAAGATACTGCTTGTTTCTTTCTGATTTCAGAAAGATACTGCTTGTTTCTTTATGATGTCAGAGGCAGACTGCTTGTTTCTTTATGATGTCAGAAGGAGACTGCTTGTTTCTTTATGATGTCAGAAAGAGACTGCTTGTTTCTACATGATATCAGAAGGAGACTGCTTTTTTCAAAAAATGAATATTTTAACTTTTTAATGAACCTTTAAATGTTTTTAAAAATGAACATTTAAACGTTGTAATGAAGAATTTAATGTTTTAATGAACATTTAAGCTTTTTAATGAACATTTGAACGTTTTTAAAAATGAACATATAAAAGTTTTAATGAAGAATTTAACGTTTTAATGAACATTTAAACATTTTAATGAACATTTTAACGTTTTTAAAAATGAATATTTAAACATTTTTAATGAAGATTTTAACATTTTAATGAACATTTTAATGTTTTAATGAACATTTTAACGTTTTAATGAACATTTTAACGTTTAAAAAAATGAACATTTAACCGTTTTAATGAAGAATTTAACGTTTTAATGAAAATTTAATCATTTTAATGAACATTTTAACGTTTTTAAAAATGAATATTTAAACATTTTAATGATGATTTTAACGTTTTAATGAACATTTTAACGTTTTAATGAACATTTAAACGTTTTAATGAACATTTTATCGTTTAATGAACCTTTTTACCGTTTTTAAAAATGAAGATTTTAACGTTTTTATGAAGATTTTAATGTTTTAATGAACATTTAAACATTTTAATGAACATTTAAATGTTTTAATGAACATTTAAACGTTTTAATGAACATTTTAACGTTTTAATGAACCTTTTTAACGTTTTTAAAAATGAAGATTTTAACGTTTTTATGAAGATTTTAACATTTTAATGAACATTTAAACATTTTAATGAACATTTAAACATTTTAATGAACGTTTAAACATTTTAATGAACGTTAAAACATTTTAATGAATATTTTAACGTTTTTAAAAATCAAGATTTTAACGTTTTAGTAAACATTTTAACTTTTTAATTAACATTTCAACGTTTTAATGAACCTATATATATATATATATATATATATATATATATATATATATATATATATATCAGACATATATATTTTGTTTCTACATGATATCAGAAGGAGACTGCTTGTTTCTTTATGATGTCAGAGGCAGACTGCTTGTTTCTTTATGATGTCAGAAGGAGACTGCTTGTTTCTACATATCAGAAAGAGACTGCTTGTTTCTACATATCAGAAAGAGACTGCTTGTTTCTACATGATATCAGAAGGAGACTGCTTGTTTCTTTATGATATCAGAAGGAGACTGCTTGTTTCTTTATGATGTCAGAAGGAGACTGCTTGTTTCTTTATGATGTCAGAAGGAGACTGCTTGTTTCTTTATGATGTCAGAAAGAGACTGCTTGTTTCTACATGATATCAGAAGGAGACTGCTTTTTTCAAAAAATGAACATTTTAACTTTTTAATGAACCTTTAAACGTTTTTAAAAATGAACATTTAAACATTGTAATGAAAAATTTAATGTTTTAATGAACCTTTAAACGTTTTTAAAAATGAACATTTAAACGTTTTAATGAAGAATTTAATGTTTTAATGAACATTTAAGCATTTTAATAAACATTTGAACGTTTTTAAAAATGAACATTTAAACGTTTTAATGAAGAATTTAACGTTATAATGAACATTTAAACATTTTAATGAACATTTTAACGTTTTTAAAAATGAATATTTAAACATTTTAATGAAGATTTTAACGTGTTAATGAAGATTTTAACGTTTTAATGAACGTTTTAATGTTTTAATGAACATTTTAACGTTTAAAAAAATGAACATTTAACCGTTTTATTGAAGAATTTAACATTTTAATGAACATTTAATCATTTTAATGATGATTTTAACGTTCTTAAAAATGAACATTTAAACATTTTAATGAAGATTTTAACGTTTCAATGAACATTTTAACATTTTAATGAACATTTTAACGTTTTAATGAACATTTTAACGTTTTTAAAAACGAACATTTAAACGTTTTAATGAAGATTTATATTCAACAAGCATATATATATATATATATATATATTCTGATATATATCAGACATATATATCTTGTTTCTACATGATATCAGAAGGAGACTGCTTGTTTCTTTATGATGTCAGAAAGATACTGCTTGTTTCTTTCTGATGTCAGAAAGATACTGCTTGTTTCTTTATGATGTCAGAAGGAGACTGCTTGTTTCTTTATGATATCAGTAGGAGACTGCTTGTTTCTTTATGATGTCAGAAGGAGACTGCTTGTTTCTTTATGATGTCAGAAGGAGACTGCTTGTTTCTTTATGATGTCAGAATGAGACTGCTTGTTTCTTTATGATGTCAGAAGGAGACTGCTTGTTTCTTTATGATGTCAGAAAGAGACTGCTTGTTTCTACATGATATCAGAAGGAGACTGCTTTTTTCAAAAAATGAACATTTTAACTTTTTAATGAACCTTTAAATGTTTTTAAAAATGAACATTTAAACGTTGTAATGAAGAATTTAATGTTTTAATGAACATTTAAGCATTTTAATGAACATTTGAACGTTTTTAAAAATGAACATTTAAAAGTTTTAATGAAGAATTTAACATTTTAATGAACATTTAAACATTTTAATAAACATTTTAACGTTTTAAAAAATGAATATTTAAACATTTTAATGAAGATTTTAAGGTTTTAATGAAGATTTTAATGTTTTAATGAACATTTTAATGTTTTAATGAACATTTTAACGTTTAAAAAAATGAACATTTAACCGTTTTAATGAAGAATTTAACATTTTAATGAACATTGATTCATTTTAATGAACATTTTAACATTTTAATGAACATTTAAACGTTTTAATGAACATTTTAACGTTTTAATGAACCTTTTTAACGTTTTTAAAAATGAAGATTTTAACGTTTTTATGAAGATTTTAACATTTTAATGAACATTTAAACATTTTAATGTACATTTAAACGTTTTAATGAACGTTTAAACATTTTAATGAATATTTTAACGTTTTTAAAAATCAAGATTTTAACGTTTTAGTAAACATTTTAACGTTTTAATTAACATTTCAACGTTTTAATGAACCTTTAAACGTTTTAATGAACATTTTAACATTTTTAAAAATGGACATTTTATTGTTTTAATGAACATTTTAATGTTTAAATGAACATTTTAACGTTTTAATGAAGATTTTAAGATTTTAATGAACATTTTAACGTTTTAATGAAAATTTTAACATTTTAATGAACCTTTTAACGTTTTTAAAAATGAACATTTAAATGTTTTAATAAAGAATTTAACGTTTTGATGAACATTTAAACATTTTAATGATGATTTTAACATTTTAATGAAGATTTTAATGGTTTAATGATGATTTCAACGTTCTTAAAAATGAACATTTAAACATTTTAATGAAGATTTTAACGTTTCAATGAACATTTTAACATTTTAATGAATATTTTAACGTTTTAATGAACATTTTAATGTTTTTAAAAAACGAACATTTAAACGTTTTAATGAAGATTTATATTCAACAAGCTTATACATATATTCTGATATATATCAGACATATATATCTTGTTTCTACATGATATCAGAAGGAGACTGCTTGTTTCTTTATGATGTCAGAAAGATGCTGCTTGTTTCTTTATGATGTCAGAAAGATACTGCTTGTTTCTTTATGATGTCAGAGGCAGACTGCTTGTTTCTTTATGATGTCAGAAGGAGACTGCTTGTTTCTACATATCAGAAAGAGACTGCTTGTTTCTACATGATATCAAAAGGAGACTGCTTGTTTCTTTATGATATCAGTAGGAGACTGCTTGTTTCTTTATGATGTCAGAAGGAGACTGCTTGTTTCTTTATGATGTCAGAAGGAGACTGCTTGTTTCTTTATGATGTCAGAAGGAGACTGCTTGTTTCTTTATGATGTCAGAAAGAGACTGCTTGTTTCTACATGATATCAGAAGGAGACTGCTTTTTTCAAAAAATGAACATTCTAACTTTTTAATGAACCTTTAAATGTTTTTAAAAATGAACATTTAAACGTTGTAATGAAGAATTTAATGTTTTAATGAACATTTAAGCATTTTAATGAACATTTGAACGTTTTTAAAAATGAACATTTAAAAGTTTTAATGAAGAATTTAACGTTTTAATGAACATTTAAACATTTTAATGAACATTTTAACGTTTTTAAAAATGAATATTTAAACATTTTAATGAAGATTTTAACATTTTAATGAACATTTTAATGTTTTAATGAACATTTTAACGTTTAAAAAAATGAACATTTAACCGTTGTAATGAAGAATTTAACGTTTTAATGAACATTTAATCATTTTAATGATAATTTTAACGTTTTAATGAACATTTTAACGTTTTAATGAACATTTAAACGTTTTAATGAACATTTTAACGTTTAATGAACCTTTTTAACGTTTTTAAAAATGAAGATTTTAACGTTTTTATGAAGATTTTAATGTTTTAATGAATATTTTAACATTTTAATGAACATTTTAACGTTTTTAAAAACGAACATTTAAACGTTTTAATGAAGATTTATATTCAACAAGCATATACATATATTCTGATATATATCAGACATATATATCTTGTTTCTACATGATATCAGAAGGAGACTGCTTGTTTCTTTATGATGTCAGAAAGATACTGCTTGTTTCTTTCTGATGTCAGAAAGATACTGCTTGTTTCTTTATGATGTCAGAGGCAGACTGCTTGTTTCTTTATGATGTCAGAAGGAGACTGCTTGTTTCTACATATCAGAAAGAGACTGCTTGTTTCTACATGATATCAAAAGGAGACTGCTTGTTTCTTTATGATATCAGTAGGAGACTGCTTGTTTCTTTATGATGTCAGAAGGAGACTGCTTGTTTCTTTATGATGTCAGAAAGAGACTGCTTGTTTCTACATGATATCAGGAGACTGCTTTTTTCAAAAAATGAACATTCTAACTTTTTAATGAACCTTTAAATGTTTTTAAAAATGAACATTTAAACGTTGTAATGAAGAATTTAATGTTTTAATGAACATTTAATCATTTTAATGATGATTTTAACGTTTTAATGAACATTTTAACGTTTTAATGAACATTTAAACGTTTTAATGAACATTTTAACGTTTTAATGAACATTTTAACGTTTTTAAAAACGAACATTTAAACGTTTTAATGAAGATTTATATTCAACAAGCATATACATATATTCTGATATATATCAGACATATATATCTTGTTTCTGCATGATATCAGAAGGAGACTGCTTGTTTCTTTATGATGTCAGAAAGATACTGCTTGTTTCTTTCTGATGTCAGAAAGATACTGCTTGTTTCTTTATGATGTCAGAGGCAGACTGCTTGTTTCTTTATGATGTCAGAAGGAGACTGCTTGTTTCTACATATCAGAAAGAGACTGCTTGTTTCTACATGATATCAAAAGGAGACTGCTTGTTTCTTTATGATATCAGTAGGAGACTGCTTGTTTCTTTATGATGTCAGAAGGAGACTGCTTGTTTCTTTATGATGTCAGAAGGAGACTGCTTGTTTCTTTATGATGTCAGAAAGAGACTGCTTGTTTCTTTATGATGTCAGAAAGAGACTGCTTGTTTCTACATGATATCAGAAGGAGACTGCTTTTTTCAAAAAATGAACATTCTAACTTTTTAATGAACCTTTAAATGTTTTTAAAAATGAACATTTAAACGTTGTAATGAAGAATTTAATGTTTTAATGAACATTTAAGCATTTTAATGAACATTTGAACGTTTTTAAAAATGAACATTTAAAAGTTTTAATGAAGAATTTAACGTTTTAATGAACATTTAAACATTTTAATGAACATTTTAACGTTTTTAAAAATAAATATTTAAACATTTTAATGAAGATTTTAACATTTTAATGAACATTTTAATGTTTTAATGAACATTTTAACGTTTAAAAAATGAACATTTAACCGTTTTAATGAAGAATTTAACGTTTTAATGAACATTTAATCATTTTCATGATAATTTTAATGTTTTAATGAACATTTTAACGTTTTAATGAACAGTAAACGTTTTAATGAACATTTTAACGTTTAATGAACCTTTTTAACGTTTTTAAAAATGAAGATTTTAACGTTTTTATGAAGATTTTAATGTTTTAATGAACATTTTAACGTTTTAATGAACATTTTAATGTTTTTAAAAATGAACATTTAAACGTTTTAATGAAGATTTATATTCAACAAGCATATACATATATTCTGATATATATCAGACATATATATCTTGTTTCTACATGATATCAGAAGGAGACTGCTTGTTTCTTTATGATGTCAGAAAGATACTGCTTGTTTCTTTCTGATGTCAGAAAGATACTGCTTGTTTCTTTATGATGTCAGAGGCAGACTGCTTGTTTCTTTATGATGTCAGAAGGAGACTGCTTGTTTCTTTATGATGTCAGAAGGAGACTGCTTGTTTCTTTATGATGTCAGAGGCAGACTGCTTTTTTCTACATGATATCAGAAGGAGACTGCTTTTTTCAAAAAATGAACATTTTATCTTTGTATTGAACCTTTAAATGTTTTTAAAAATGAACATTTAAACGTTGTAATGAAGAATTTATTGTTTTAATGAACATTTAAGCATTTTAATGAACATTTGAACGTTTTTAAAAATGAAAATTTAAAAGTTTTAATGAAGAATTTAACGTTTTAATGAACATTTAAACATTTTAATGAACATTTTAACGTTTTTAAAAATGAATATTTAAACATTTTAATGAAGAATTTAACGTTTTAATGAACATTTAATCATTTTAATGATGATTTTAACGTTTTAATGAACATTTTAACGTTTTAATGAACATTTAAACGTTTTAATGAACATTTTAACGTTTAAAGAACCTTTTTAACGTTTTTAAAAATGAAGATTTTAACTTTTTTATGAAGATTTTAATGTTTTAATGAACATTTAAACATTTTAATGAACATTTAAACGTTTTAATGAACATTTTAACGTTTTAATGAAGAATTAATGTTTTAATGAACATTTAAGCATTTTAATGAACATTTGAACATTTTTAAAAATGAACATTTAAACGTTTTAATGAAGATTTTAACGTGTCAATGAACATTTTAACATTGTAATGAACATTTTAATGAACATTTTAACTTTTTTTTTTAAATGAAAATTTAACCGTTTAAATGAAGAATTTAACATTTTAATGAACATTTTAACGTTTTAATGAACATTTTAACGTTTTTAAAAACGAACATTTAAACGTTTTTATGAAGATTTATATTCAACAAGCATATATATATATATTCTGATATATATCAGACATATATATCTTGTTTCTACATGATATCAGAAGGAGACTGCTTGTTTCTTTATGAAGTCAGAAAGATACTGCTTGTTTCTTTATGATATCAGAGGCAGACTGCTTGTTTCTTTATGATGTCAGAGGCAGACTGCTTGTTTCTTTATGATGTAAGAAGGAGACTGCTTGTTTCTACATATCAGAAAGAGACTGCTTGTTTCTACATATCAGAAGGAGACTGCTTGTTTCTTTATATCAGTAGGAGACTGCTTGTTTCTTTATGATGTCAGAAGGAGACTGCTTGTTTCTTTATGATGTCAGAAGGAGACTGCTTGTTTCTTTATGATGTCAGAAGGAGACTGCTTGTTTCTTTATGATGTCAGAAAGAGACTGCTTGTTTCTACATGATATCAGAAGGAGACTGCTTTTTTCAAAAAATGAACATTTTAACTTTTTAATGAACCTTTAAATGTTTTTAAAAATGAACATTTAAACGTTGTAATGAAGAATTTAATGTTTTAATGAACATTAAGCATTTTAATGAACATTTGAACATTTTTAAAAATGAACATTTAAAAGTTTTAATGAAGAATTTAACGTTTTAATGAACATTTAAACATTTTAATGAACATTTTAACGTTTTTAAAAATGAATATTTAATCATTTTAATGAAGATTTTAACGTTTTAATGAACATTTTAACGTTTTAATGAACATTTTAATGTTTTAATGAACATTTTAACGTTTAAAAAAATGAACATTTAACCGTTTTAATGAAGAATTTAACGTTTTAATGAACATTTAATCATTTTAATGATATTTTAACGTTTTAATGAACATTTTAACGTTTAAATGAAAATTTTAACGTTTAATGAACCTTTTTAACCTTTTTAAAAATGAAGATTTTAACGTTTTTATGAAGATTTTAATGTTTTAATGAACATTTAAACATTTTAATGAACATTTAAACGTTTTAATGAACATTTAAACATTTTAATGAACATTTTAATGTTTTAATGAACCTTTTTAACGTTTTTAAAAATGAAGATTTTAACGTTTTTATGAAGATTTTAACATTTTAATAAACATTTAAACATTTTAATGAACATTTAAACGTTTTAATGAACGTTTAAACATTTTAATGAATATTTTAACATTTTTAAAAATCAAGATTTTAACGTTTTAGTAAACATTTTAACGTTTTAATTAACATTTCAACGTTTTAATGAACCTTTAAACGTTTTAATGAACATTTTAACATTTTAAAAAATGGACATTTTATTGTTTTAATGAACATTTTAATGTTTAAATGAACATTTTAACGTTTTAATGAAGATTTTAACATTTTAATGAACATTTTAACGTTTTAATGAAAATTTTAACATTTTAATAAACCTTTTAACGGTTTTAAAAATGAACATTTAAATGTTTTAATAAAGAATTTAACGTTTTGATGAACATTTAAACATTTTAATGATGATTTTAACGTTTTAATGAAGATTTTAATGTTTTAATTATGATTTCAACGTTTTTAAAAACGAACATTTAAACGGTGCAATGAAGATTTAAACGTTTTAATTATGATTTTAACGTTTTTAAAAACGAACATTTAAACGTTTTAATGAAGATTTCTATTCAACAAGCATATATATATATATATATATATATATATATATATATATATATATATATATATATATATATATATATATATATATCTTGTGTCTACATGATATCAGAAAGAGACTGCTTGTTTCTACATCATATCAGAAGGAGACTGCTTGTTTCTTTATGATGTCAGAAGGAGACTGCTTGTTTCTTTATGATGTCAGAAGGAGACTGCTTGTTTCTTTATGATGTCAGAAAGAGACTGCTTGTTTCTACATGATATCAGAAGGAGACTGCTTTTTTCAAAAAATGAACATTTTAACTTTTTAATGAACCTTTAAACGTTTTTAAAAATGAATATTTAAACATTTTAATGAATATTTTAACGTTTCAATGAACATTTTAACGTTTTAATGAACATTTTAATGTTTTAATGAACATTTTAACGTTTAAAAAAATGAACATTTAACCGTTTTAATGAAGAATTTAACGTTTTAATGAACATTTAATCAATTAAATGATGATTTTAACGTTCTTAAAAATGAACATTTAAACATTTTAATGAAGATTTTAACGTTTCAATGAACATTTTAAAATTTTAATGAAGATTTTAACGTTTTTAAAAACCAACATTTAAACGTTTTAATGAAGATTTATATTCAACAAGCATATATATATATATTTTGATATATATCAGACATATATATCTTGTTTCTACATGATATCAGAAGGAGACTGCTTGTTTCTTTATGATGTCAGAAAGATACTGCTTGTTTCTTTATGATGTCAGAAAGATACTGCTTGTTTCTTTATGATGTCAGAGGCAGACTGCTTGTTTCTTTATGATGTCAGAAGGAGACTGCTTGTTTATACATATCAGAAAGAGACTGCTTGTTTCTACATGATATCAGAAGGAGACTGCTTGTTTCTTTATGATATCAGTAGGAGACTGCTTGTTTCTTTATGATGTCAGAATGAGACTGCTTGTTTCTTTATGATGTCAGAAGGAGACTGCTTGTTTCTTTATGATGTCAGAAAGAGACTGCTTTTTTCTACATGATATCAGAAGGAGACTGCTTTTTCAAAAAATGAACATTTTATCTTTTTATTGAACCTTTAAATGTTTTTAAAAATGAACATTTAAACGTTGTAATGAAGAATTTATTGTTTTAATGAACATTTAAGCATTTTAATGAACATTTGAACGTTTTTAAAAATGAAAATTTAAAAGTTTTAATGAAGAATTTAACGTTTTAATGAACATTTAAACATTTTAAAGAACATTTTAACGTTTTTAAAAATGAATATTTAAACATTTTAATGAAGAATTTAACGTTTTAATGAACATTTAATCATTTTAAAGATGATTTTAACGTTTTAATGAACATTTTAACGTTTTAATGAACATTTAAACGTTTTAATGAACATTTTAACGTTTAATGAACCTTTTTAACGTTTTTAAAAATGAAGATTTTAACTTTTTTATGAAGATTTTAATGTTTTAATGAACATTTAAACATTTTAATGAACATTTAAACGTTTTAATGAACATTTTAACGTTTTAATGAACCTTTTTAACGTTTTTAAAAATGAAGATTTTAACGTTTTTATGAATATTTTAACATTTTAATGAACATTTAAACATTTTAATGAACATTTAAACGTTTTAATGAACGTTTAAACGTTTTAATGAACGTTTAAACATTTTAATGAATATTTTAACATTTTTAAAAATCAAGATTTTAACGTTTTAGTAAACATTTTAACGTTTTAATTAACATTTCAACGTTTTAATGAACCTTTAAACGTTTTAATGAACATTTTAACGTTTTAATGAACCTTTTTAACGTTTTTAAAAATGAAGATTTTAACGTTTTAATGAAGATTTTAATATTTTAATGAACATTTTAACGTTTTAATGAAAATTTTAACATTTTAATGAACCTTTTAACGTTTTTAAAAATGAACATTTAAATGTTTTAATAAAGAATTTAACGTTTTGATGTACATTTAAACATTTTAATGATGATTTTAACGTTTTAATGAAGATTTTAATGTTTTAATGATGATTTCAACGTTTTTAAAAACGAACATTTAAACGGTGCAATGAAGATTTAAACGTTTTAATTATGATTTTAACATTTTTAAAAACGAACATTTAAACGTTTTAATGAAGATTTCTGTTCAACAAGCATATATATATATATATATATATATATATATATATATATATATATATATATATATATATATATATATATATACATATATCAGACATATATGTCTTGTTTCTACATGATATCAGAAGGAGACTGCTTGTTTCTTTATGATGTCAGAGGCAGACTGCTTGTTTCTTTATGATGTCAGAAGGAGACTGCTTGTTTCTACATATCAGAAAGAGACTGCTTGTTTCTACATGATATCAGAAGGAGACTGCTTGTTTCTTTATGATATCAGAAGGAGACTGCTTGTTTCTTTATGATGTCAGAAGGAGACTGCTTGTTTCTTTATGATGTCAGAAGGAGACTGCTTGTTTCTTTATGATGTCAGAAAGAGACTGCTTGTTTCTACATGATATCAGAAGGAGACTGCTTTTTTCAAAAAATGAACATTTTAACTTTTTAATGAACCTTTAAACGTTTTTAAAAATGAACATTTAAACATTGTAATGAAAATTTTAATGTTTTAATGAACCTTTAAACGTTTTTAAAAATGAACATTTAAACGCTTTCATGAAGAATTTAATGTTTTAATGAACATTTAAGCATTTTAATGAACATTTGAACGTTTTTAAAAATGAACATTTAAACGTTTTAATGAAGAATTTAAGATTTTAATGAACATTTTAACGTTTTAATGAAAATTTTAACATTTTAATGAACCTTTTAACGTTTTTAAAAATGAACATTTAAATGTTTTAATAAAGAATTTAACGTTTTGATGAACATTTAAACATTTTAATGATGATTTTAACATTTTAATGATGATTTTAACATTTTAATGAAGATTTTAATGGTTTAATGATGATTTCAACGTTCTTAAAAATGAACATTTAAACATTTTAATGAAGATTTTAACGTTTCAATGAACATTTTAACATTTTAATGAATATTTTAACGTTTTAATGAACATTTTAACGTTTTTAAAAAACGAACATTTAAACGTTTTAATGAAGATTTATATTCAACAAGCTTATACATATATTCTGATATATATCAGACATATATATCTTGTTTCTACATGATATCAGAAGGAGACTGCTTGTTTCTTTATGATGTCAGAAAGATACTGCTTGTTTCTTTATGATGTCAGAAAGATACTGCTTGTTTCTTTATGATGTCAGAGGCAGACTGCTTGTTTCTTTATGATGTCAGAAGGAGACTGCTTGTTTCTACATATCAGAAAGAGACTGCTTGTTTCTACATGATATCAATAGGAGACTGCTTGTTTCTTTATGATATCAGTAGGAGACTGCTTGTTTCTTTATGATGTCAGAAGGAGACTGCTTGTTTCTTTATGATGTCAGAAGGAGACTGCTTGTTTCTTTATGATGTCAGAAGGAGACTGCTTGTTTCTTTATGATGTCAGAAAGAGACTGCTTGTTTCTACATGATATCAGAAGGAGACTGCTTTTTTCAAAAAATGAACATTCTAACTTTTTAATGAACCTTTAAATGTTTTTAAAAATGAACATTTAAACGTTGTAATGAAGAATTTAATGTTTTAATGAACATTTAAGCATTTTATTGAACATTTGAACGTTTTTAAAAATGAACATTTAAAAGTTTTAATGAAGAATTTAACGTTTTAATGAACATTTAAACATTTTAATGAACATTTTAACGTTTTTAAAAATGAATATTTAAACATTTTAATGAAGATTTTAACATTTTAATGAACATTTTAATGTTTTAATGAACATTTTAACGTTTAAAAAAATGAACATTTAACCGTTGTAATGAAGAATTTAACGTTTTAATGAACATTTAATCATTTTAATGATAATTTTAACGTTTTAATGAACATTTTAACGTTTTAATGAACATTTAAACGTTTTAATGAACATTTTAACGTTTAATGAACCTTTTTAACGTTTTTAAAAATGAAGATTTTAACGTTTTTATGAAGATTTTAATGTTTTAATGAACATTTTAACATTTTAATGAACATTTTAACGTTTTTAAAAACGAACATTTAAACGTTTTAATGAAGATTTATATTCAACAAGCATATACATATATTCTGATATATATCAGACATATATATCTTGTTTCTACATGATATCAGAAGGAGACTGCTTGTTTCTTTATGATGTCAGAAAGATACTGCTTGTTTCTTTCTGATGTCAGAAAGATACTGCTTGTTTCTTTATGATGTCAGAGGCAGACTGCTTGTTTCTTTATGATGTCAGAAGGAGACTGCTTGTTTCTACATATCAGAAAGAGACTGCTTGTTTCTACATGATATCAAAAGGAGACTGCTTGTTTCTTTATGATATCAGAAGGAGACTGCTTGTTTCTTTATGATGTCAGAAGGAGACTGCTTGTTTCTTTATGATGTCAGAAGGAGACTGCTTGTTTCTTTATGATGTCAGAAAGAGACTGCTTGTTTCTACATGATATCAGGAGACTGCTTTTTTCAAAAAATGAACATTCTAACTTTTTAATGAACCTTTAAATGTTTTTAAAAATGAACATTTAAACGTTGTAATGAAGAATTTAATGTTTTAATGAACATTTAATCATTTTAATGATGATTTTAACGTTTTAATGAACATTTTAACGTTTTAATGAACATTTAAACGTTTTAATGAACATTTTAACGTTTTAATGAACATTTTAACGTTTTTAAAAACGAACATTTAAACGTTTTAATGAAGATTTATATTCAACAAGCATATACATATATTCTGATATATATCAGACATATATATCTTGTTTCTGCATGATATCAGAAGGAGACTGCTTGTTTCTTTATGATGTCAGAAAGATACTGCTTGTTTCTTTCTGATGTCAGAAAGATACTGCTTGTTTCTTTATGATGTCAGAGGCAGACTGCTTGTTTCTTTATGATGTCAGAAGGAGACTGCTTGTTTCTACATATCAGAAAAAGACTGCTTGTTTCTACATGATATCAAAAGGAGACTGCTTGTTTCTTTATGATATCAGTAGGAGACTGCTTGTTTCTTTATGATGTCAGAAGGAGACTGCTTGTTTCTTTATGATGTCAGAAGGAGACTGCTTGTTTCTTTATGATGTCAGAAAGAGACTGCTTGTTTCTTTATGATGTCAGAAAGAGACTGCTTGTTTCTACATGATATCAGAAGGAGACTGCTTTTTTCAAAAAATGAACATTCTAACTTTTTAATGAACCTTTAAATGTTTTTAAAAATGAACATTTAAACGTTGTAATGAAGAATTTAATGTTTTAATGAACATTTAAGCATTTTAATGAACATTTGAACGTTTTTAAAAATGAACATTTAAAAGTTTTAATGAAGAATTTAACGTTTTAATGAACATTTAAACATTTTAATGAACATTTTAACGTTTTTAAAAATAAATATTTAAACATTTTAATGAAGATTTTAACATTTTAATGAACATTTTAATGTTTTAATGAACATTTTAACGTTTAAAAAATGAACATTTAACCGTTTTAATGAAGAATTTAACGTTTTAATGAACATTTAATCATTTTCATGATAATTTTAATGTTTTAATGAACATTTTAACGTTTTAATGAACAGTAAACGTTTTAATGAACATTTTAACGTTTAATGAACCTTTTTAACGTTTTTAAAAATGAAGATTTTAACGTTTTTATGAAGATTTTAATGTTTTAATGAACATTTTAACGTTTTAATGAACATTTTAATGTTTTTAAAAATGAACATTTAAACGTTTTAATGAAGATTTATATTCAACAAGCATATACATATATTCTGATATATATCAGACATATATATCTTGTTTCTACATGATATCAGAAGGAGACTGCTTGTTTCTTTATGATGTCAGAAAGATACTGCTTGTTTCTTTCTGATGTCAGAAAGATACTGCTTGTTTCTTTATGATGTCAGAGGCAGACTGCTTGTTTCTTTATGATGTCAGAAGGAGACTGCTTGTTTCTTTATGATGTCAGAAGGAGACTGCTTGTTTCTTTATGATGTCAGAGGCAGACTGCTTTTTTCTACATGATATCAGAAGGAGACTGCTTTTTTCAAAAAATGAATTTTTTATCTTTGTATTGAACCTTTAAATGTTTTTAAAAATGAACATTTAAACGTTGTAATGAAGAATTTATTGTTTTAATGAACATTTAAGCATTTTAATGAACATTTGAACGTTTTTAAAAATGAAAATTTAAAAGTTTTAATGAAGAATTTAACGTTTTAATGAACATTTAAACATTTTAATGAACATTTTAACGTTTTTAAAAATGAATATTTAAACATTTTAATGAAGAATTTAACGTTTTAATGAACATTTAATCATTTTAATGATGATTTTAACGTTTTAATGAACATTTTAACGTTTTAATGAACATTTAAACGTTTTAATGAACATTTTAACGTTTAAAGAACCTTTTTAACGTTTTTAAAAATGAAGATTTTAACTTTTTTATGAAGATTTTAATGTTTTAATGAACATTTAAACATTTTAATGAACATTTAAACGTTTTAATGAACATTTTAACGTTTTAATGAAGAATTAATGTTTTAATGAACATTTAAGCATTTTAATGAACATTTGAACATTTTTAAAAATGAACATTTAAACGTTTTAATGAAGATTTTAACGTGTCAATGAACATTTTAACATTGTAATGAACATTTTAATGAACATTTTAACTTTTTTTTTAAATGAAAATTTAACCGTTTAAATGAAGAATTTAACATTTTAATGAACATTTTAACGTTTTAATGAACATTTTAACGTTTTTAAAAACGAACATTTAAACGTTTTTATGAAGATTTATATTCAACAAGCATATATATATATTCTGATATATATCAGACATATATATCTTGTTTCTACATGATATCAGAAGGAGACTGCTTGTTTCTTTATGAAGTCAGAAAGATACTGCTTGTTTCTTTATGATATCAGAGGCAGACTGCTTGTTTCTTTATGATGTCAGAGGCAGACTGCTTGTTTCTTTATGATGTAAGAAGGAGACTGCTTGTTTCTACATATCAGAAAGAGACTGCTTGTTTCTACATATCAGAAGGAGACTGCTTGTTTCTTTATATCAGTAGGAGACTGCTTGTTTCTTTATGATGTCAGAAGGAGACTGCTTGTTTCTTTATGATGTCAGAAGGAGACTGCTTGTTTCTTTATGATGTCAGAAGGAGACTGCTTGTTTCTTTATGATGTCAGAAAGAGACTGCTTGTTTCTACATGATATCAGAAGGAGACTGCTTTTTTCAAAAAATGAACATTTTAACTTTTTAATGAACCTTTAAATGTTTTTAAAAATGAACATTTAAACGTTGTAATGAAGAATTTAATGTTTTAATGAACATTTAAGCATTTTAATGAACATTTGAACATTTTTAAAAATGAACATTTAAAAGTTTTAATGAAGAATTTAACGTTTTAATGAACATTTAAACATTTTAATGAACATTTTAACGTTTTTAAAAATGAATATTTAATCATTTTAATGAAGATTTTAACGTTTTAATGAACATTTTAACGTTTTAATGAACATTTTAATGTTTTAATGAACATTTTAACGTTTAAAAAAATGAACATTTAACCGTTTTAATGAAGAATTTAACGTTTTAATGAACATTTAATCATTTTAATGATATTTTAACGTTTTAATGAACATTTTAACGTTTAAATGAAAATTTTAACGTTTAATGAACCTTTTTAACCTTTTTAAAAATGAAGATTTTAACGTTTTTATGAAGATTTTAATGTTTTAATGAACATTTAAACATTTTAATGAACATTTAAACGTTTTAATGAACATTTAAACATTTTAATGAACATTTTAATGTTTTAATGAACCTTTTTAACGTTTTTAAAAATGAAGATTTTAACGTTTTTATGAAGATTTTAACATTTTAATAAACATTTAAACATTTTAATGAACATTTAAACGTTTTAATGAACGTTTAAACATTTTAATGAATATTTTAACATTTTTAAAAATCAAGATTTTAACGTTTTAGTAAACATTTTAACGTTTTAATTAACATTTCAACGTTTTAATGAACCTTTAAACGTTTTAATGAACATTTTAACATTTTAAAAAATGGACATTTTATTGTTTTAATGAACATTTTAATGTTTAAATGAACATTTTAACGTTTTAATGAAGATTTTAACATTTTAATGAACATTTTAACGTTTTAATGAAAATTTTAACATTTTAATAAACCTTTTAACGGTTTTAAAAATGAACATTTAAATGTTTTAATAAAGAATTTAACGTTTTGATGAACATTTAAACATTTTAATGATGATTTTAACGTTTTAATGAAGATTTTAATGTTTTAATTATGATTTCAACGTTTTTAAACACGAACATTTAAACGGTGCAATGAAGATTTAAACGTTTTAATTATGATTTTAACGTTTTTAAAAACGAACATTTAAACGTTTTAATGAAGATTTCTATTCAACAAGCATATATATATATATATATATATATATATATATATATATATATATATATATATATATATATATATATATATATATATATCTTGTGTCTACATGATATCAGAAAGAGACTGCTTGTTTCTACATCATATCAGAAGGAGACTGCTTGTTTCTTTATGATGTCAGAAGGAGACTGCTTGTTTCTTTATGATGTCAGAAGGAGACTGCTTGTTTCTTTATGATGTCAGAAAGAGACTGCTTGTTTCTACATGATATCAGAAGGAGACTGCTTTTTTCAAAAAATGAACATTTTAACTTTTTAATGAACCTTTAAACGTTTTTAAAAATGAATATTTAAACATTTTAATGAATATTTTAACGTTTCAATGAACATTTTAACGTTTTAATGAACATTTTAATGTTTTAATGAACATTTTAACGTTTAAAAAAATGAACATTTAACCGTTTTAATGAAGAATTTAACGTTTTAATGAACATTTAATCAATTAAATGATGATTTTAACGTTCTTAAAAATGAACATTTAAACATTTTAATGAAGATTTTAACGTTTCAATGAACATTTTAAAATTTTAATGAAGATTTTAACGTTTTTAAAAACCAACATTTAAACGTTTTAATGAAGATTTATATTCAACAAGCATATATATATATATATTTTGATATATATCAGACATATATATCTTGTTTCTACATGATATCAGAAGGAGACTGCTTGTTTCTTTATGATGTCAGAAAGATACTGCTTGTTTCTTTATGATGTCAGAAAGATACTGCTTGTTTCTTTATGATGTCAGAGGCAGACTGCTTGTTTCTTTATGATGTCAGAAGGAGACTGCTTGTTTCTACATATCAGAAAGAGACTGCTTGTTTCTACATGATATCAGAAGGAGACTGCTTGTTTCTTTATGATATCAGTAGGAGACTGCTTGTTTCTTTATGATGTCAGAATGAGACTGCTTGTTTCTTTATGATGTCAGAAGGAGACTGCTTGTTTCTTTATGATGTCAGAAAGAGACTGCTTTTTTCTACATGATATCAGAAGGAGACTGCTTTTTCAAAAAATGAACATTTTATCTTTTTATTGAACCTTTAAATGTTTTTAAAAATTAACATTTAAACGTTGTAATGAAGAATTTATTGTTTTAATGAACATTTAAGCATTTTAATGAACATTTGAACGTTTTTAAAAATGAAAATTTAAAAGTTTTAATGAAGAATTTAACGTTTTAATGAACATTTAAACTTTTAAAGAACATTTTAACGTTTTTAAAAATGAATATTTAAACATTTTAATGAAGAATTTAACGTTTTAATGAACATTTAATCATTTTAATGATGATTTTAACGTTTTAATGAACATTTTAACGTTTTAATGAACATTTAAACGTTTTAATGAACATTTTAACGTTTAATGAACCTTTTTAACGTTTTTAAAAATGAAGATTTTAACTTTTTTATGAAGATTTTAATGTTTTAATGAACATTTAAACATTTTAATGAACATTTAAACGTTTTAATGAACATTTTAACGTTTTAATGAACCTTTTTAACGTTTTTAAAAATGAAGATTTTAACGTTTTTATGAATATTTTAACATTTTAATGAACATTTAAACATTTTAATGAACATTTAAACGTTTTAATGAACGTTTAAACGTTTTAATGAACGTTTAAACATTTTAATGAATATTTTAACATTTTTAAAAATCAAGATTTTAACGTTTTAGTAAACATTTTAACGTTTTAATTAACATTTCAACGTTTTAATGAACCTTTAAACGTTTTAATGAACATTTTAACGTTTTAATGAACCTTTTTAACGTTTTTAAAAATGAAGATTTTAACGTTTTAATGAAGATTTTAACATTTTAATGAACATTTTAACGTTTTAATGAAAATTTTAACATTTTAATGAACCTTTTAACGTTTTTAAAAATGAACATTTAAATGTTTTAATAAAGAATTTAACGTTTTGATGTACATTTAAACATTTTAATGATGATTTTAACGTTTTAATGAAGATTTTAATGTTTTAATGATGATTTCAACGTTTTTAAAAACGAACATTTAAACGGTGCAATGAAGATTTAAACGTTTTAATTATGATTTTAACATTTTTAAAAACGAACATTTAAACGTTTTAATGAAGATTTCTGTTCAACAAGCATATATATATATATATATATATATATATATATATATATATATATATATATATATATATACATATATCAGACATATATGTCTTGTTTCTACATGATATCAGAAGGAGACTGCTTGTTTCTTTATGATGTCAGAGGCAGACTGCTTGTTTCTTTATGATGTCAGAAGGAGACTGCTTGTTTCTACATATCAGAAAGAGACTGCTTGTTTCTACATGATATCAGAAGGAGACTGCTTGTTTCTTTATGATATCAGAAGGAGACTGCTTGTTTCTTTATGATGTCAGAAGGAGACTGCTTGTTTCTTTATGATGTCAGAAGGAGACTGCTTGTTTCTTTATGATGTCAGAAAGAGACTGCTTGTTTCTACATGATATCAGAAGGAGACTGCTTTTTTCAAAAAATGAACATTTTAACTTTTTAATGAACCTTTAAACGTTTTTAAAAATGAACATTTAAACATTGTAATGAAAAATTTAATGTTTTAATGAACCTTTAAACGTTTTTAAAAATGAACATTTAAACGTTTTAATGAAGAATTTAATGTTTTAATGAACATTTAAGCATTTTAATGAACATTTGAACGTTTTTAAAAATGAACATTTAAACGTTTTAATGAAGAATTTAACGTTTTAATGAACATTTAAACATTTTAATGAACATTTTAACGTTTTTAAAAATGAATATTTAAACATTTTAATGAAGATTTTAACGTTTTAATTAACATTTTAACGTTTTAATGAACATTTTAATGTTTTAATGAACATTTTAACGTTTAAAAAAATTAACATTTAACCGTTTTAATGAAGAATTTAACGTTTTAATGAACATTTAATCATTTTAATGAAGATTTTAACGTTTCAATGAACATTTTAACATTTTAATGAACATTTTAACGTGTTAATGAACATTTTAACGTTTTTAAAAACGAACATTTAAACGTTTTAATGAAGATTTATATTCAACAAGCATATATATATATATTCTGATATATATCAGACATATATATCTTGTTTCTACATGATATCAGAAGGAGACTGCTTGTTTCTTTATGATGTCAGAAAGATACTGCTTGTTTCTTTATGTCAGAAAGATACTGCTTGTTTCTTTATGATGTCAGAGGCAGACTGCTTGTTTCTTTATGATGTCAGAAGGAGACTGCTTGTTTCTAAATATCAGAAAGAGACTGCTTGTTTCTACATGATATCAGAAGGAGACTGCTTGTTTCTTTATGATATCAGTAGGAGACTGCTTGTTTCTTTATGATGTCAGAACGAGACTGCTTGTTTCTTTATGATGTCAGAATAAGACTGCTTGTTTCTTTATGATGTCAGAAGGAGACTGCTTGTTTCTTTATGATATCAGAAGGAGACTGCTTGTTTCTTTATGATGTCAGAAAGAGACTGCTTGTTTCTACATTATATCAGAAGGAGACTGCTTTTTTCAAAAAATGAACATTTTAACTTTTTAATGAACCTTTAAATGTTTTTAAAAATGAACTTTTAAACGTTGTAATGAAGAATTTAATGTTTTAATAAACATTTAAGCATTTTAATGAACATTTGAACGTTTTTAAAAATTAACATTTAAAAGTTTTAATGAAGAATTTAACGTTTTTATGAACATTTTAACGTTTTTAAAAATGAATATTTAAACATTTTAATGACGATTTTAACGTTTAATGAACATTTTAACGTTTTAATGAACATTTTAATGTTTTAATGAACATTTTAACGTTTAAAAAAATGATCATTCAACCGTTTTAATGAAGAATTTAACGTTTTAATGAACATTTAATCATTTTAATGATGATTTTAACGTTTTAATGAACATTTTAACGTTTTAATGAACATTTAAACATTTTAATGAACATTTTAACGTTTAATGAACCTTTAAACGTTTTTAAAAATGAACATTTAAACGTTGTAATGTTCCAACCCCCCCCCCCCCCCCCCCCCCCCCGCCATGTTCACAGCTCCCAGTTCACCAACAATAGACAATTACAATCAAATGCAACACCCTTACAACTTTTCCTCCTCCTCCATGTAATTGATTGGTATAATTTTTTTATACTTCTCTTTAAACTTATGCAATGAGGGACTTTGCTTTAGATCCTCACTTAGCTTATTCCAAACTCTTACACCCGTAACAGAAATACAAAATGACTTTATAGTTGTTCTAAAATATGTATGCCTAAAGTTAAGTTTGTATCTGAAATTATATAGGTTATCTGGTTTTATAAATAGCATTAATAATGTGTGTGGTACTAATTTCCTATGCACTTTAAACATGAATGTCGCTGTATATAGCTGAATTAAATCTTTAAATTTTAGTATTTTAGAATATATAAATAACGGATTAGTGTGGTCTCTAAATCTAACATTGTGAACGACTCTCAGGGCTCTTTTCTGTATGATAGACAAGGGTACAATAGATGTTTTATAAGTGTTACCCCATACCTCTACACAGTAAATAAGATAGGGATAAATCAATGAATAATAAAGGACATGGAGTGATTTATAATCCAAGTACTGCCGAGCTTTATTCATAATGTAGATGCTTCTCGCAACCTTATTGTATACATGTTTAATTTGTGGTTTCCAACTTAATTTATTATCAATTACTATTCCAAGGAACTTATGTTCTGTTACTTGCTCAATTGCACATCCATCTATTTGCAGCTTAACCTCAGTTTTATTAGCCATACCAAACAACATACATTTTGTTTTTGCTATATTTAATGTAAGCTTATTTTCAGTAAACCACTCTTTAATGACGCACATTTCAATTTGGACAATCCTTTCTAACTCGCTAATATTCTCTCCTGCACAGAAAATAGTGGTATCATCGGCAAACAAAACAAATGTCAGTGTATTTGTTACATTACTCAAATCATTAATATATAATAAAAATAATTTTGGACCCAACACAGACCCCTGTGGTACTCCACAAACAATGTCCAACCATGTAGATGAACATTCTCCAAATTTCACAAACTGTCTCCTCTGTTGTAGATAGCTTGTCAACCAGCTCAACACTACACCCCTAATCCCATACCTCTCTACCTTTTCAAGTAACATTTTATGATTAACTGTATCAAAAGCCTTTTTTAAATCAATAAATATCCCTAGAACATGTTTCTTCTGATCAATTGACGTTGCAATTTCTTCCACAGAATGCACCAGAGCTAGTGATGTTGAACTATTCGGTCTAAATCCATACTGACAGTCTGAAATTATCTTGTATTTATCCAAAAATATTTCGAGTCGATTATTAAACAATTTTTCAAGAATCTTGGAAAATTGTGGAAGCAATGAAATTGGCCTATAGTTCGTAAATTGATGCTTATCCCCAGTTTTATATATTGGTATAACTTTTGCAACTTTCATTAATTTTGGGAATACACCTGATTGAAAAGACAAATTGCAAATATATGCAAGTGGTTTTGAAATTCCTTCTATCACCTCTTTTACCGTCATCATGTCAATGCCATGACTGTCAGTTGATGTTTTACCTTTACATGTTTTTACAATTTGTATTATTTCTTGTTCCTCTACAGCTGAAAGAAACATGGAATGAGGATTAGGTTTGATTTGTTTTAAGAATGGTGTATGTGATGTTGAAGAGCTAGATATGTTTTCTGCCAATGACGGTCCTATATTTACAAAGAATTTATTAAAGCTATCAGCCACATCACCATAATCATGTTTTACAATACTGTTTTCAACAAAATATTTCGGAAATTTATCATTACCTAAATTTGGTCGAACTACATTATTTAATATTTTCCACACTCCTCTAATATCATGTTTAGCATTATTCAAACTTTTATAATAATACTCCTTTTTACATTTTCTTATTATATTGGTAAGCTTATTCTTATATATTTTATATTTATGTTCAGCTTCTGGAGTGTTTTTGTTTATAAACAACCTGTACAAATTATTTTTCTTTTTGCAGGCACACTTTATCCCCTTCGTCATCCACGGTTGATTATCCCTTGTGTTTGAGCTACTACATTTTGTTAAGGGACAATTCTTATCATACAATGAAATAAATATTCTTACAAAGGTCTCATAAGCCTTGTCAACATCAGTTTGCTGGTACATTTCCTCCCATGTCTGTCTTATCAATTCGTTCTTGAAGGCATTAGTTGTATTAACTGTTCGTATGCGTCTGTACCTTATACTATTACCTGGATTATTATTCCTATAATTATCATCATAAATTATAAAAATGGGTAAGTGGTCAGTAAAATCATTAACTAAGAGACCACTTATTATATTATTCTCTATGTTATTTGTTAGTATATTATCAATTAATGTTGCACAGTGTGAAGTTACTCTAGTTGGTTTAGTAATTGTCGGGTAAAGGCTTAAACTATATGCTGTATTAATAAATTCATCTATTTGCTTCAATTTGTTAGGATTTAGGAGATAAATGTTAAAGTCACCACAAATGAAGATTGTCTTCTGAAGTGTTGAATAGGTTCCCTCAAACCATTTTAAAAAGGCATGCATATCAGACCCAGGTGCCCTGTATACACAACTGACAACAATGTTTTTCATATTAGACTTTGATATTTCTATAGATATACACTCTAATAAATTATCAACTGATATCAGATATAGATGATATCAGAAGGAGACTGCTTGTTTCTTTATGATGTCAGAAAGAGACTGCTTTTTTCAAAAAATGAACATTTTAACTTTTTAATGAACCTTTAAACATTTTTAAAGATGAACATTTAAACATTGTAATGAAAAATTTAATGTTTTAATGAACATTTAAGCATTTTAATGAACATTTGAACGTTTTTAAAAATGAGCATTTTAAAGTTTTAATGAAGAATTTAACGTTTTAATGAACATTTAAACATTTTAATGAACATTTTAACGTTTTTAAAAATGAATATGTAAACATTTTAATGAAGATTTTAACGTTTTAATGAACATTTTAACGTTTTAATGAACATTTTAATGTTTTAATGAACATTTTAACGTTTAAAAAAATGATCATTTAACCGTTTTAATGAAGAATTTAACGTTTTAATGAACATTTAATCATTTTAATTATGATTTTAACGTTTTAATGAACATTTTAACGTTTTAATGAACATTTAAACGTTTTAATGAACATTTTAACGTTTAATGAACCTTTAAACGTTTTTAAAAATGAACATTTCAACATTGTAATGAAAAATGTAATGTTTAAATGAACCTTTAAACGTTTTTAAAAATGAACATTTTAACGTTTTAATGAAGAATTAATGTTTTAATGAACATTTAAGCATTTTAATGAACATTTGAACGTTTTTAAAAATGAACATTTAAACGTTTTAATGAAGATTTTAACGTTTCAATGAACATTTTAAAATTGTAATGAACATTTTAATGTTTTAATGAACATTTTAACTTTTTTAAAAAATGAAAATTTAACCGTTTAAATGAAGAATTTAACATTTTAATGAACATTTTAACGTTTTAATGAACATTTTAACGTTTTAATGAACATTTTAACATTTTTAAAAACGAACATTTAAACGTTTTAATGAAGATTTATATTCAACAAGCATATATATATATATATTTTGATATATATCAGACATATATACCTTGTTTCTACATGATATCAGAAGGAGACTGCTTGTTTCTTTATGATGTCAGAAAGATACTGCTTGTTTCTTTATGATGTCAGAAAGATACTGCTTGTTTCTTTATGATGTCAGAGGCAGACTGCTTGTTTCTTTATGATGTCAGAAGGAGACTGCTTGTTTCTACATATCAGAAAGAGACTGCTTGTTTCTACATGATATCAGAAGGAGACTGCTTGTTTCTTTATGATATCAGTAGGAGACTGCTTGTTTCTTTATGATGTCAGAATGAGACTGCTTGTTTCTTTATGATGTCAGAAGGAGACTGCTTGTTTCTTTATGATGTCAGAAAGAGACTGCTTTTTTCTACATTATATCAGAAGGAGACTGCTTTTTTCAAAAAATGAACATTTTATCTTTTTATTGAACCTTTAAATGTTTTTAAAAATGAACATTTAAACGTTGTAATGAAGAATTTAATGTTTTAATGAACATTTAAGCATTTTAATGAACATTTTAACGTTTTTAAAAATGAATATTTAAACATTTTAATGAAGAATTTAACGTTTTAATGAACATTTAATCATTTTAATGATGATTTTAATGTTTTAATGAACATTTTAACGTTTTAATGAACATTTAAACATTTTAATGAACATTTAAACGTTTTAATGAACATTTAAACGTTTAAATGAACATTTTAACGTTTTAATGAACCTTTTTAACGTTTTTAAAATGAAGATTTTAACGTTTTTATGAAGATTTTAACATTTTAATGAACATTTAAACATTTTAATGAACATTTAAACGTTTTAATGCACGTTTAAACGTTTTAATGAACGTTTAAACATTTTAATGAATATTTTAACGTTTTTAAAAATCAAGATTTTAACGTTTTAGTAAACATTTTAACGTTTTAATTAACATTTCAACGTTTTAATGAACCTTTAAACGTTTTAATGAACATTTTAACGTTTTAATGAACCTTTTTAACGTTTTTTAAAATGAAGATTTTAACGTTTTTATGAAGATTTTAATGTTTTAATGAACATTTAAACATTTTAATGAACATTTAAACGTTTTAATGAACATTTAAACGTTTTAATGAACCTTTTTAATGTTTTTAAAAATGAAGATTTTAACGTTTTTATGAAGATTTTAACATTTTAATGAACATTTAAACATTTTAATGAACATTTAAACGTTTTAATGAACGTTTAAACATTTTAATGAATATTTTAACGTTTTTAAAAATCAAGATTTTAATGTTTTAGTAAACATTTAAATGTTTTAATTAACATTTCAACGTTTTAATGAACCTTTAACCGTTTTAATGAACATTTTAACATTTTTAAAAATGGACATTTTATTGTTTTAATGAACATTTTAATGTTTAAATGAACAGTTTAACGTTTTAATGAAGATTTTAACATTTTAATGAACATTTTAACGTTTTAATGAACGTTTAAACATTTTAATGAATATTTTAACATTTTTAAAAATCAAGATTTTAACGTTTTAGTAAACATTTTAACGTTTTAATTAACATTTCAACGTTTTAATGAACCTTTAAACGTTTTAATGAACATTTTAACGTTTTAATGAAAATTTTAACATTTTAATGAACCTTTTAACGTTTTTAAAAATGAACATTTAAATGTTTTAATAAAGAATTTAACGTTTTGATGAACATTTAAACATTTCAATGATGATTTTAACGTTTTAATGAAGATTTTAATGTTTTAATGATGATTTCAACGTTTTTAAAAACGAACATTTAAACGGTGCAATGAAGATTTAAACGTTTTAATTATGATTTTAACGTTTTTAAAAACGAACATTTAAACGTTTTAATGAAGATTTCTGTTCAACAAGCATATATATATATATATATATATATATATATATATATATATATATCAGACATCTATATCTTGTTTCTACATCATATCAGAAGGAGACTGCTTGTTTCTTTATGATGTCAGAGGCAGACTGCTTGTTTCTTTATGATGTCAGAAGGAGACTGCTTGTTTCTACATATCAGAAAGAGACTGCTTGTTTCTACATGATATCAGAATGAGACTGCTTGTTTCTTTATGATATCAGAAGGAGACTGCTTGTTTCTTTATGATGTCAGAAGGAGACTGCTTGTTTCTTTATGATGTCAGAAGGAGACTGCTTGTTTCTTTATGATGTCATAAAGAGACTGCTTGTTTCTACATGATATCAGAAGGAGACTGCTTTTTTAAAAAAATGAACATTTTAATTTTTTAATGAACCTTTAAACATTATTAAAAATGAACATTTAAACATTGTAATGACAATTTTAATGTTTTAATGAACCTTTAAACGTTTTAAAAAATGAACATTTAAACGTCTTAATGAAGAATTTAATGTTTTAATGAACATTTAACCCTCTGATGCATGAATTATGAAAGCCTTGAACAAGATTTTTTTCTGAAGTGATTTTATTCTTCTCAGGACATGAAAAAAAAGGTTCAACAGTTTTTTTCCAAAAATATGTTTTTTTTATGAAGTTATAGATATGTCCAATCCAGTGGACTGCATGCGCCTGAGCACTCAACATTAAACACTGTACTTACTGTAAAAATGAAGTACCTTGTGTTCTACTGTAAATATACAAACACTTGTTTGCTTGTAAGCTTTGAAAAACATTTCAACATTTTTTTTGAGCTTTCATCTCTATTCAGCCCCAATGTTTAGGCGTAAATAACGAAACAAATGAACAGTCATAGCTTTGAATCCTACATCTGAATATAGCAAACTAGTATCTCCAACAGGAGAAACTTTTTAGAGTCCGCACAACTCTATAACGATGCAGGACAGTATTACCAACTCCTTACATTAGTATGTTAGAAGAGAGACAAACTGACAACTTAGTCTCTGTATCTCCGAACACTAACATGTTCATCACACCTAGGCTGTGTGAAAGTTTGCAAAGCATGCACAATAGCACGGAGCATTGCATGCAGATGTATTTGGTCTTCTGTGTGCATGCAGCATCATGGCATCTGTTTGCATTTTTCACCTCGGTCAGTTGGCCCGTGATATCCTGTGGCGAACCTGACCTCACGTGCTACTTGGGTGACTGCTCTCTGTGTCACGGGTTGTGGGGTCCCACTGGGTCTTCCTCTTTTGCATTGCTGGAGGGTGCTACTATTTATCAGTGCACGAGCCACAGATGCTTTGAAGAGGAGGAGTCTCATCTCTTCCAAACCAGACATTTGGTAGAGACGCCAGGCATTTACAACGGTCACATCCAAAAAATGAAAAAAAAAAACACCCGGATGTACCATCTCTTGTTTCGACGTCTGTGGGGGTACATTGCCAGACATTGGTCAAGAAGATCAACCCCACCCATGTGTTGATTGTAAAGGGCCACAGCGAAGGGCTTTTGGACCATCATCATCTTTTTTTCCTTCTTGACCCATCTGTTGGCAACATCTTCAGGGGATTGACCAGCACAGGACGAGACCACATGAATGACAGAACTGTCGGGCCAACGTGTGACAGTGATGTCTGCAGTATTGCTGACAACAGATCAAGCTCCTCTGCCCAGTTCTTTCGGTTGTTTTTCGCTCGAGTTTGTTATCTGCTCCCTTCAGCCTGTCCTTGAATACCGAATGTACCCCATGAGCAGGTTGATCCCTAAGAATACCTGCATCTCTTCTCCTGTTACTGACAGATTTTCTTTCCCTTTCTGAAGAGCATACAAGTTGATGTTGCATGTTATATCATCAATGAGATCTTCTGGAAACAAGGCAAGTCTCCATCAAAGACATTGTCTTGGACTTTCCAAATTTTTTTGCAGGCTTGAGTGTGGTCAGGTGCCATGTGCCCATCTCCCACAGCTCCCTGATCATGCTAACCTTCCTCTTCATCCTGCCCCTCATCATTCTCACTTTGTGTATCCAGTCTGTAGTTCCTATGTCTCTGTTCTTCTCTGGCAGCCACTCATCATCACTGGAGCTGGAGGGAATTTCCTGGGCTATTCTGTATGCTGCCTTATTCTTTGCTGCATTTGAAGTCTACAAAATATGATAAAAATAATTATTATAGTAACTCAAACCACAGCTAATCTACACAAAAATATATATTTTTAATGAGTAGCTTATAAATGTAACAATTATAGTCTTACTTATAACCAAAACAGATCCAAGAAACAGTGAAGCTATTTATTACTTTTGTTAAAAAATATACTGGGTAATGCATGATGTCCACTTCATTGGACACATGGTTAATCGTAGTTTTCTACAAATTAGACATAAAAATTTCTTATTCCAAACAGATAATATCCTTCCCTAGATGATACTGCATATCATCATATTTTTTTTACCTGGTGGGCTCTCCCAGAATAGAAGGATTGACAGGATATTCCAGCACTGGTTGGCAGGGTGGCAGTTTCTCTGCCATCTTGGATTCAGAGGAAATTTACTTGCAGTTGCACTGACTGAACACTGAATTGACCTCAATGGAGTATGGCAGTAGAGAGCACTCTAGAAGCTAATATGCAATTCCACCATAGAAACCAATGCATTAAAGAGATAAGCACGTTTTAGTAGCTGTCCACTGCAGTGACCACTATGCATCAGAGGGTTAAGCATTTTAATGAACATATGAACGTTTTTAAAAATGAACATTTAAACGTTTTAATGAAGAATTTAACGTTTTAATGAACATTTAAACATTTTAATGAACATTTTAACGTTTTTAAAAACGAACATTTAAACGTTTTAATGAAGATTTATATTCAACAAGCATATATATATAATCTGATATATATCAGACATATATATCTTGTTTCTACATGATATCAGAAGGAGACTGCTTGTTTCTTTATGATGTCAGAAAGATACTGCTTGTTTCTTTCTGATGTCAGAAAGATACTGCTTGTTTCTACATGATATCAGAAGGAGACTGCTTGTTTCTTTATGGTGTCAGAAAGAGACTGCTTGTTTCTACATGATATCAGAAGGAGACTGCTTTTTTCAAAAAATGAACATTTTAACTTTTTAATGAACCTTTAAACGTTTTTAAAGATGAACGTTTAAACATTGTAATGAAAAATTTAATGTTTTAATGAACATTTAAGCATTTTAATGAACATTTGAACGTTTTTAAAAATGAACATTTAAACGTTTTAATGAAGATTTTAACGTTTCAATGAACATTTTAACATTGTAATGAACATTTTAATGAACATTTTAACTTTTTTTTTTAAATGAAAATTTAACCGTTTAAATGAAGAATTTAACATTTTAATGAACATTTTAACGTTTTAATGAACATTTTAACGTTTTTAAAAACGAACATTTAAACGTTTTAATGAAGATTTATATTCAACAAGCATATATATATATATATATTCTGATATATATCAGACATATATATCTTGTTTCTACATGATATCAGAAGGAGACTGCTTGTTTCTTTATGAAGTCAGAAAGATACTGCTTGTTTCTTTATGATATCAGAGAAAGACTGCTTGTTTCTTTATGATGTCAGAGGCAGACTGCTTGTTTCTTTATGATGTCAGAAAGAGACTGCTTGTTTCTACATTATATCAGAAGGAGACTGCTTTTTTCAAAAAATGAACATTTTAACTTTTTAATGAACCTTTAAATGTTTTTAAAAATGAACATTTAAACGTTGTAATGAAGAATTTAATGTTTTAATGAACATTTAAGCATTTTAATGAACATTTGAACGTTTTTAAAAATTAACATTTAAAAGTTTTAATGAAGAATTTAACGTTTTTATGAACATTTTAACGTTTTTAAAAATGAATATTTAAACATTTTAATGAAGATTTTAACGTTTAATGAACATTTTAACGTTTTAATGAACATTTTAATGTTTTAATGAACATTTTAACGTTTAAAAAATGATAATTTAATCGTTTTAATGAAGAATTTAACGTTTTAATGAACATTTAATCATTTTAATTATGATTTTAACATTTTAATGAACATTTTAACGTTTTAATGAACATTTTAACGTTTTAATGAACATTTTAACGTTTAATGAACCTTTAAACGTTTTTAAAAATGAACATTTTAACGTTTTAATGAAGAATTAATGTTTTAATGAACATTTAAGCATTTTAATGAACATTTGAACGTTTTTAAAAATGAACATTTAAACGTTTTAATGAAGATTTTAACGTTTCAATGAACATGTTAAAAATGTAATGAACATTTTATTGTTTTAATGAACATTTAAACTTTTTTTAAAAATGAAAATTTAACCGTTTAAATGAAGAATTTAACATTTTAATGAACATTTTAACGTTTTAATAAACATTTTAACGTTTTTAAAAACGAACATTTAAACGTTTTAATGAAGATTTATATTCAACAAGCATATATATATATTTTGATATATATCAGATATATATATCTTGTTTCTACATGATATCAGAAGGAGACTGCTTGTTTCTTTATGATGTCAGAAAGATACTGCTTGTTTCTTTATGATGTCAGAAAGATACTGCTTGTTTCTTTATGATGTCAGAGGCAGACTGCTTGTTTCTTTATGATGTCAGAAGGAGACTGCTTGTTTCTACATATCAGAAAGAGACTGCTTGTTTCTACATGATATCAGAAGGAGACTGCTTGTTTCTTTATGATATCAGTAGGAGACTGCTTGTTTCTTTATGATGTCAGAATGAGACTGCTTGTTTCTTTATGATGTCAGAAGGAGACTGCTTGTTTCTTTATGATGTCAGAAAGAGACTGCTTTTTTCTACATGATATCAGAAGGAGACTGCTTTTTTCAAAAATGAAAATTTTATCTTTTTATTGAACCTTTAAATGTTTTTAAAAATGAACATTTAAACGTTGTAATGAAGAATTTATTGTTTTAATGAACATTTAAGCATTTTAATGAACATTTGAACGTTTTTAAAAATGAAAATTTAAAAGTTTTAATGAAGAATTTAACGTTTTAATAAACATTTAAACATTTTAATGAACATTTTACCGTTTTTAAAAATGAATATTTAAACATTTTAATGAAGAATTTAACGTTGTAATGAACATTTAATCATTTTAATGATGATTTTAACGTTTTAATGAACATTTTAACGTTTTAATGAACATTTAAACGTTTTAATGAACATTTTAACGTTTAATGAACCTTTTTAACGTTTTTAAAAATGAAGATTTTAACTTTTTTATGAAGATTTTAATGTTTTAATGAACATTTAAACATTTTAATGAACATTTAAACGTTTTAATGAACATTTTAACGTTTTAATGAACCTTTTTAACGTTTTTAAAAATGAAGATTTTAACGTTTTTATGAAGATTTTAACATTTCAATGAACATTTAAACATTTTAATGAACAATTAAACGTTTTAATGAACGTTTAAACGTTTTAATGAATGTTTAAACATTTTAATGAATATTTTAACATTTTTAAAAATCAAGATTTTAACGTTTTAGTAAACATTTTAACGTTTTAATTAACATTTCAACGTTTCAATGAACCTTTAAACGTTTTAATGAACATTTTAACGTTTTAATGAACCTTTTTAACGTTTTTAAAAATGAAGATTTTAACGTTTTAATGAAGATTTTAACATTTTAATGAACATTTTAACGTTTAATGAAAATTTTAACATTTTAATGAACCTTTTAACGTTTTTAAAAATGAATATTTAAACATTTTAATGAAGATTTTAACGTTTTAATGAACATTTTAACATTTTAATGAACATTTTAATGTTTTAATGAACATTTTAACGTTTAAAAAAAATTAACATTTAACCGTTTTAATGAAGAATTTAACGTTTTAATGAACATTTAATCGTTTTAATGAAGATTTTAACGTTTCAATGAACATTTTAACATTTTAATGAACATTTTAACGTGTTAATGAACATTTTAACGTTTTTAAAAACGAGCATTTAAACGTTTTAATGAAGATTTATATTCAACAAGCATATATATATATATATATATATATATATATATATATATATATATATATATATATATATATATATATATATTCTGATATATATCAGACATATATATCTTGTTTCTACATGATATCAGAAGGAGACTGCTTGTTTCTTTATGATGTCAGAAAGATACTGCTTGTTTCTTTATGTCAGAAAGATACTGCTTGTTTCTTTATGATGTCAGAGGCAGACTGCTTGTTTCTTTATGATGTCAGAAGGAGACTGCTTGTTTCTAAATATCAGAAAGAGACTGCTTGTTTCTACATGATATCAGAAGGAGACTGCTTGTTTCTTTATGATATCAGTAGGAGACTGCTTGTTTCTTTATGATGTCAGAAGGAGACTGCTTGTTTCTTTATGATGTCAGAATGAGACTGCTTGTTTCTTTATGATGTCAGAAGGAGACTGCTTGTTTCTTTATGATGTCAGAAGGAGACTGCTTGTTTCTTTATGAAGTCAGAAAGATACTGCTTGTTTCTTTATGATATCAGAGGCAGACTGCTTGTTTCTTTATGATGTCAGAAAGAGACTGCTTGTTTCTACATTATATCAGAAGGAGACTGCTTTTTTCAAAAAATGAACATTTTAACTTTTTAATGAACCTTTAAATGTTTTTAAAAATGAACATTTAAACGTTGTAATGAAGAATTTAATGTTTTAATGAACATTTAAGCATTTTAATGAACATTTGAACGTTTTTAAAAATTAACATTTAAAAGTTTTAATGAAGAATTTAACGTTTTTATGAACATTTTAACGTTTTTAAAAATGAATATTTAAACATTTTAATGAAGATTTTAACGTTTAATGAACATTTTAACGTTTTAATGAACATTTTAATGTTTTAATGAACATTTTAACGTTTAAAAAAATGATCATTCAACCGTTTTAATGAATAATTTAACGTTTTAATGAACATTTAATCATTTTAATGATGATTTTAACGTTTTAATGAACATTTTAACGTTTTAATGAACATTTAAACATTTTAATGAACATTTTAACGTTTAATGAACCTTTAAACGTTTTTAAAAATGAACATTTAAACGTTGTAATGAAAAATGTAATGTTTTAATGAACCTTTAAACGTTTTTAAAAATGAACATTTTAACGTTTTAATGAAGAATTAATGTTTTAATGAACATTTAAGCATTTTAATGAACATTTGAACGTTTTTAAAAATGAACATTTAAACGTTTTAATGAAGATTTTAACGTTTCAATGAACATTTTAACATTGTAATGAACATTTTAATGAACATTTTAACTTTTTTTAAAAATGAAAATTTAACCGTTTAAATGAAGAATTTAACATTTTAATGAACATTTTAACGTTTTAATGAACATTTTAACGTTTTTAAAAACGAACATTTAAACGTTTTAATGAAGATTTATATTCAACAAGCATATATATATATTCTGATATATATCAGACATATATATCTTGTTTCTTTATGTTATCAGTAGGAGACTGCTTGTTTCTTTATGATGTCAGAAGGAGACTGCTTGTTTCTTTATGATGTCAGAAGGAGACTGCTTGTTTTTTTATGATGTCAGAAGGAGACTGCTTGTTTCTTTATGATGTCAGAAAGAGACTGCTTGTACATGATATCAGAAGGAGACTGCTTTTTTCAAAAAATGAACATTTTAACTTTTTAATGAACCTTTAAATGTTTTTAAAAATGAACATTTAAACGTTGTAATGAAGAATTTAATGTTTTAATGAACATTTAAGCATTTTAATGAACATTTGAACATTTTTAAAAATGAACATTTAAAAGTTTTAATGAAGAATTTAACGTTTTAATGAACATTTAAACATTTTAATGAACATTTTAACGTTTTTAAAAATTAATATTTAATCATTTTAATGAAGATTTTAACGTTTTAATGAACATTTTAACGTTTTAATGAACATTTTAATGTTTTAATGAACATTTTAACGTTTAAAAAAATGAACATTTAACCGTTTTAATGAAGAATTTAACGTTTTAATGAACATTTAATCATTTTAATGATGATTTTAACGTTTTAATGAATTAACGTTTTAATGAACATTTTAACGTTTAATGAACCTTTTTAACCTTTTTAAAAATGAAGATTTTAACGTTTTTATGAAGATTTTAATGTTTTAATGAACATTTAAACATTTTAATGAACATTTAAACGTTTTAATGAACATTTAAACGTTTTAATGAACATTTTAATGTTTTAATGAACCTTTTTAACGTTTTTAAAAATGAAGATTTTAACGTTTTTATGAAGATTTTAACATTTTAATGAACATTTAAACATTTTAATGAACATTTAAACGTTTTAATGAACGTTTAAACATTTTAATGAATATTTTAACATTTTTAAAAATCAAGATTTTAACGTTTTAGTAAACATTTTAACGTTTTAATTAACATTTCAACGTTTTAATGAACCTTTAAACGTTTTAATGAACATTTTAACATTTTTAAAAATGGACATTTTATTGTTTTAATGAACATTTTAATGTTTAAATGAACATTTTAACGTTTTAATGAAGATTTTAACATTTAAATGAACATTTTAACGTTTTAATGAAAATTTTAACATTTTAATGAACCTTTTAACGGTTTTAAAAATGAACATTTAAATGTTTTAATAAAGACATCATAAAGAAACAAGCAGTCTGCCTCTGACATCATAAAGAAACAAGCAGTCTGCCTCTGATATCATAAAGAAACAAGCAGTATCTTTCTGACTTCATAAAGAAACAAGCAGTCTCCTTCTGATATCATGTAGAAACAAGATATATATGTCTGAATGAACATTTAAACGTTTTAATGAACATTTTAACGTTTAATGAACCTTTTTAACGTTTTTAAAAATGAAGATTTTAACTTTTTATGAAGATTTTAATGTTTTAATGAACATTTAAACATTTTAATGAACATTTAAACGTTTTAATGAACATTTTAACGTTTTAATGAACCTTTTTAACGTTTTTAAAAATGAAGATTTTAACGTTTTTATGAAGATTTTAACATTTTAATGAACATTTAAACATTTTAATGAACATTTAAACGTTTTAATGAACGTTTAAACGTTTTAATGAACGTTTAAACATTTTAATGAATATTTTAACATTTTTAAAAATCAAGATTTTAACGTTTTAGTAAACATTTTAACGTTTTAATTAACATTTCAACGTTTTAATGAACCTTTAAACGTTTTAATGAACATTTTAACGTTTTAATGAACCTTTTTAACGTTTTTAAAAATGAAGATTTTAACGTTTTAATGAAGATTTTAACATTTTAATGAACATTTTAACGTTTTAATGAAAATTTTAACATTTTAATGAACCTTTTAACGTTTTTAAAAATGAACATTTAAATGTTTTAATAAAGAATTTAACGTTTTGATGAACATTTAAACATTTTAATGATGATTTTAACGTTTTAATGAAGATTTTAATGTTTTAATGATGATTTCAACGTTTTTAAAAACGAACATTTAAACGGTGCAATGAAGATTTAAACGTTTTAATTATGATTTTAACGTTTTTAAAAACGAACATTTAAACGTTTTAATGAAGATTTCTGTTCAACAAGCATATATATATATATATATATATATATATATATATATATATATATATATATATATATATATATCAGACATATATATCTTGTTTCTACATGATATCAGAAGGAGACTGCTTGTTTCTTTATGATGTCAGAGGCAGACTGCTTGTTTCTTTATGATGTCAGAAGGAGACTGCTTGTTTCTACATATCAGAAAGAGACTGCTTGTTTCTACATGATATCAGAAGGAGACTGCTTGTTTCTTTATGATATCAGAAGGAGACTACTTGTTTCTTTATGATGTCAGAAGGAGACTGCTTGTTTCTTTATGATGTCAGAAGGAGACTGCTTGTTTCTTTATGATGTCATAAAGAGACTGCTTGTTTCTACATGATATCAAGGAGACTGCTTTTTTCAAAAAATGAACATTTTAACTTTTTAATGAACCTTTAAACGTTTTTAAAAATGAACATTTAAACATTGTAATGAAAAATTTAATGTTTTAATGAACCTTTAAACGTTTTTAAAAATGAACATTTAAACGTTTTAATGAAGAATTTAATGTTTTAATGAACATTTAAGCATTTTAATGAACATTTGAACGTTTTTAAAAATGAACATTTAAACGTTTTAATGAAGAATTTAACATTTTAATGAACATTTAAACATTTTAATGAACATTTTAACGTTTTTAAAAATGAATATTTAAACATTTTAATGAAGATTTTAACGTTTTAATGAACATTTTAACGTTTTAATGAACATTTTAATGTTTTAATGAACATTTTAACGTTTAAAAAAAATTAACATTTAACCGTTTTAATGAAGAATTTAACGTTTTAATGAACATTTAATCATTTTAATGAAGATTTTAACGTTTCAATGAACATTTTAACATTTTAATGAACATTTTAACGTGTTAATGAACATTTTAACGTTTTTAAAAACGAACATTTAAACGTTTTAATGAAGATTTATATTCAACAAGCATATATATATATATATATATATATATATATTCTGATATATATCAGACATATATATCTTGTTTCTACATGATATCAGAAGGAGACTGCTTGTTTCTTTATGATGTCAAAAAGATACTGCTTGTTTCTTTATGTCAGAAAGATACTGCTTGTTTCTTTATGATGTCAGAGGCAGACTGCTTGTTTCTTTATGATGTCAGAAGGAGACTGCTTGTTTCTAAATATCAGAAAGAGACTGCTTGTTTCTACATGATATCAGAAGGAGACTGCTTGTTTCTTTATGATATCAGTAGGAGACTGCTTGTTTCTTTATGATGTCAGAAGGAGACTGCTTGTTTCTTTATGATGTCAGAATGAGACTGCTTGTTTCTTTATGATGTCAGAAGGAGACTGCTTGTTTCTTTATGATGTCAGAAGGAGACTGCTTGTTTCTTTATGATGTCAGAAAGAAACTGCTTGTTTCTACATTATATCAGAAGGAGACTGCTTTTTTCAAAAAATGAACATTTTAACTTTTTAATGAACCTTTAAATGTTTTTAAAAATGAACATTTAAACGTTGTAATGAAGAATTTAATGTTTTAATGAACATTTAAGCATTTTAATGAACATTTGAACGTTTTTAAAAATTTACATTTAAAAGTTTTAATGAAGAATTTAACGTTTTTATGAACATTTTAACGTTTTTAAAAATGAATATTTAAACATTTTAATGAAGATTTTAACGTTTAATGAACATTTTAACGTTTTAATGAACATTTTAATGTTTTAATGAACATTTTAACGTTTAAAAAATGATCATTCAACTGTTTTAATGAAGAATTAAACGTTTTAATGAACATTTAATCATTTTAATGATGATTTTAACGTTTTAATGAACATTTTAACGTTTTAATGAACATTTAAACATTTTAATGAACATTTTAACGTTTAATGAACCTTTAAACGTTTTTAAAAATGAACATTTAAACGTTGTAATGAAAAATGTAATGTTTTAATGAACCTTTAAACGTTTTTAAAAATGAACATTTAAACGTTTTAATGAAGAATTAATGTTTTAATGAACATTTAAGCATTTTAATGAACATTTGAACGTTTTTAAAAATGAACATTTAAACGTTTTAATGAAGATTTTAACGTTTCAATGAACATTTTAAAATTGTAATGAACATTTTAATGTTTTAATGAACATTTTAACTTTTTTTTAAAATGAAAATTTAACCGTTTAAATGAAGAATTTAACATTTTAATGAACATTTTAACGTTTTAATGAACATTTTAACGTTTTAATGAACATTTTAACGTTTTTAAAAACGAACATTTAAACGTTTTAATGAAGATTTATATTCAACAAGCATATATATATTTTTTGATATATATCAGACATATATATCTTGTTTCTACATGATATCAGAAGGAGACTGCTTGTTTGTTTATGATGTCAGAAAGATACTGCTTGTTTCTTTATGATGTCAGAAAGATACTGCTTGTTTCTTTATGATGTCAGAGGCAGACTGCTTGTTTTTTATGATGTCAGAAGGAGACTGCTTGTTTCTACATATCAGAAAGAGACTGCTTGTTTCTACATGATATCAGAAGGAGACTGCTTGTTTCTTTATGATATCAGTAGGAGACTGCTTGTTTCTTTATGATGTCAGAATGAGACTGCTTGTTTCTTTATGATGTCAGAAGGAGACTGCTTGTTTCTTTATGATGTCAGAAAGAGACTGCTTTTTTCTACATGATATCAGAAGGAGACTGCTTTTTTCAAAAAATGAACATTTTATCTTTTTATTGAACCTTTAAATGTTTTTAAAAATGAACATTTAAACGTTGTAATGAAGAATTTATTGTTTTAATGAACATTTAAGCATTTTAATGAACATTTGAACGTTTTTATAAATGAAAATTTAAAAGTTTTAATGAAGAATTTAATGTTTTAATGGACATTTAAACATTTTAATGAACATTTTAACGTTTTTAAAAATGAATATTTAAACATTTTAATGAAGAATTTAACGTTTTAATGAACATTTAATCATTTTAATGATGATTTTAACGTTTTAATGAACATTTTAACGTTTTAATGAACATTTAAACGTTTTAATGAACATTTTAACGTTTAAAGAACCTTTTTAACGTTTTTAAAAATGAAGATTTTAACTTTTTTATGAAGATTTTAATGTTTTAATGAACATTTAAACATTTTAATGAACATTTAAACGTTTTAATGAACATTTTAACGTTTTAATGAACCTTTTTAACGTTTTTAAAAATGAAGATTTTAACGTTTTTATGAAGATTTTAACATTTCAATGAACATTTAAACATTTTAATGAACATTTAAACGTTTTAATGAACGTTTAAACGTTTTAATGAACGTTTAAACATTTTAATGAATATTTTAACATTTTTAAAAATCAAGATTTTAACGTTTTAGTAAACATTTTAACGTTTTAATTAACATTTCAACGTTTTAATGAACCTTTAAACGTTTTAATGAACATTTTAACGTTTTAATGAACCTTTTTAAGGTTTTAAAAATGAAGATTTTAACGTTTTAATGAAGATTTTAACATTTTAATGAACATTTTAACGTTTTAATGAAAATTTTAACATTTTAATGAACCTTTTAACGTTTTTAAAAATGAACATTTAAATGTTTTAATAAAGAATTTAACGTTTTGATGAACATTTAAACATTTTAATGATGATTTTAACGTTTTAATGAAGATTTTAATGTTTTAATGATGATTTCAACGTTTTTAAAAACGAACATTTAAACGGTGCAATGAAGATTTAAACGTTTTAATTATGATTTTAACGTTTTTAAAAACGAACATTTAAACGTTTTAATGAAGATTTCTGTTCAACAAGCATATATATATATATATATATATATATATATATATATATATATATATATATATATATATATATATATATATATATATATATATATATCAGACACATATCTTGTTTCTACATGATATCAGAAGGAGACTGCTTGTTTCTTTATGATGTCAGAGGCAGACTGATTGTTTCTTTATGATGTCAGAAGGAGACTGCTTGTTTCTACATATCAGAAAGAGACTGCTTGTTTCTACATGATATCAGAAGGAGACTGCTTGTTTCTTTATGATATCAGTAGGAGACTGCTTGTTTCTTTATGATGTCAGAATGAGACTGCTTGTTTCTTTATGATGTCAGAAGGAGACTGCTTGTTTCTTTATGATGTCAGAAAGAGACTGCTTTTTTCTACATGATATCAGAAGGAGACTGCTTTTTTCAAAAAATGAACATTTTATCTTTTTATTGAACCTTTAAATGTTTTTAAAAATGAACATTTAAACGTTGTAATGAAGAATTTATTGTTTTAATGAACATTTAAGCATTTTAATGAACATTTGAACGTTTTTATAAATGAAAATTTAAAAGTTTTAATGAAGAATTTAATGTTTTAATGGACATTTAAACATTTTAATGAACATTTTAACGTTTTTAAAAATGAATATTTAAACATTTTAATGAAGAATTTAACGTTTTAATGAACATTTAATCATTTTAATGATGATTTTAACGTTTTAATGAACATTTTAACGTTTTAATGAACATTTAAACGTTTTAATGAACATTTTAACGTTTAATGAACCTTTTTAACGTTTTTAAAAATGAAGATTTTAACTTTTTTATGAAGATTTTAATGTTTTAATGAACATTTAAACATTTTAATGAACATTTAAACGTTTTAATGAACATTTTAACGTTTTAATGAACCTTTTTAACGTTTTTAAAAATGAAGATTTTAACGTTTTTATGAAGATTTTAACATTTCAATGAACATTTAAACATTTTAATGAACATTTAAACGTTTTAATGAACGTTTAAACGTTTTAATGAACGTTTAAACATTTTAATGAATATTTTAACATTTTTAAAAATCAAGATTTTAACGTTTTAGTAAACATTTTAACGTTTTAATTAACATTTCAACGTTTTAATGAACCTTTAAACGTTTTAATGAACATTTTAACGTTTTAATGAACCTTTTTAAGGTTTTAAAAATGAAGATTTTAACGTTTTAATGAAGATTTTAACATTTTAATGAACATTTTAACGTTTTAATGAAAATTTTAACATTTTAATGAACCTTTTAACGTTTTTAAAAATGAACATTTAAATGTTTTAATAAAGAATTTAACGTTTTGATGAACATTTAAACATTTTAATGATGATTTTAACGTTTTAATGAAGATTTTAATGTTTTAATGATGATTTCAACGTTTTTAAAAACGAACATTTAAACGGTGCAATGAAGATTTAAACGTTTTAATTATGATTTTAACGTTTTTAAAAACGAACATTTAAACGTTTTAATGAAGATTTCTGTTCAACAAGCATATATATATATATATATATATATATATATATATATATATATATATATATATATATATATCAGACACATATCTTGTTTCTACATGATATCAGAAGGAGACTGCTTGTTTCTTTATGATGTCAGAGGCAGACTGATTGTTTCTTTATGATGTCAGAAGGAGACTGCTTGTTTCTACATATCAGAAAGAGACTGCTTGTTTCTACATGATATCAGAAGGAGACTGCTTGTTTCTTTATTATGTCAGAAGGAGACTGCTTGTTTCTTTATGATGTCAGAAGGAGACTGCTTGTTTCTTTATGATGTCAGAAAGAGACTGCTTGTTTCTACATGATATCAGAAGGAGACTGCTTTTTTCAAAAAATGAACATTTTAACTTTTTAATGAACCTTTAAACGTTTTTAAAAATGAACATTTAAACATTGTAATGAAAAATTTAATGTTTTAATGAACCTTTAAACGTTTTTAAAAATGAACATTTAAACGTTTTAATGAAGAATTTAATGTTTTAATGAACATTTAAGCATTTTAATGAACATTTGAACGTTTTTAAAAATGAACATTTAAACGTTTTAATGAACATTTTAACGTTTTTAAAAATGAATATTTAAACATTTTAATGAAGATTTTAACGTTTTAATGAACATTTTAACGTTTTAATGAACATTTTAATGTTTTAATGAACATTTTAACGTTTAAAAAAAATTAACATTTAACCGTTTTAATGAAGAATTTAACGTTTTAATGAACATTTAATCATTTTAATGAAGATTTTAACGTTTCAATGAACATTTTAACATTTTAATGAACATTTTAACGTGTTAATGAACATTTAACGTTTTTAAAAACGAACATTTAAACGTTTTAATGAAGATTTATATTCAACAAGCATATATATATATATATATATATATATATATATTCTGATATATATCAGACATATATATCTTGTTTCTACATGATATCAGAAGGAGACTGCTTGTTTCTTTATGATGTCAGAAAGATACTGCTTGTTTCTTTATGTCAGAAAGATACTGCTTGTTTCTTTGTGATGTCAGAGGCAGACTGCTTGTTTCTTTATGATGTCAGAAGGAGACTGCTTGTTTCTAAATATCAGAAAGAGACTGCTTGTTTCTACATATCAGGAGACTGCTTGTTTCTTTATGATATCAGTAGGAGACTGCTTGTTTCTTTATGATGTCAGAAGGAGACTGCTTGTTTCTTCATGATGTCAGAATGAGACAGCTTGTTTCTTTATGATGTCAGAAGGAGACTGCTTGTTTCTTTATGATGTCAGAAGGAGACTGCTTGTTTCTTTATGATGTCAGAAAGAGACTGCTTGTTTCTACATTATATCAGAAGGAGACTGCTTTTTTCAAAAAATGAACATTTTAACTTTTTAATGAACCTTTAAATGTTTTTAAAAATGAACATTTAAACGTTGTAATGAAGAATTTAATGTTTTAATGAACATTTAAGCATTTTAATGAACATTTGAACGTTTTTAAAAATTAACATTTAAAAGTTTTTATGAAGAATTTAACGTTTTTATGAACATTTTAACGTTTTTAAAAATGAATATTTAAACATTTTAATGAAGATTTTAACGTTTAATGAACATTTTAACGTTTTAATGAACATTTTAATGTTTTAATGAACATTTTAATGTTTAAAAAAATGATCATTCAACCGTTTTAATGAAGAATTTAACGTTTTAATGAACATTTAATCATTTTAATGTTAATTTTTTAACGTTTTAATGAACATTTTAACGTTTTAATGAACATTTAAACATTTTAATGAACATTTTAACATTTAATGAACCTTTAAACGTTTTTAAAAATGAACATTTAAACGTTGTAATGAAAAATGTAATGTTTTAATGAACCTTTAAACGTTTTTAAAAATGAACATTTTAACGTTTTAATGAAGAATTAATGTTTTAATGAACATTTAAGCATTTTAATGAACATTTGAACGTTTTTAAAAATGAACATTTAAACATTTTAATGAACATTTTAACGTTTCAATGAACATTTTAACATTGTAATGAACATTTTAATGAACATTTTAACTTTTTTTTAAAATGAAAATGTAACCGTTTAAATTAAGAATTTAACATTTTAATGAACATTTTAACGTTTTAATGAATATTTTAACGTTTTTAAAAACGAACATTTAAACGTTTTAATGAAGATTTATATTCAACAAGCATATATATATATATATTCTGATATATATCAGACATATATATCTTGTTTCTACATGATATCAGAAGGAGACTGCTTGTTTCTTTATGAAGTCAGAAAGATACTGCTTGTTTCTTTATGATATCAGAGGCAGACTGCTTGTTTCTTTATGATGTCAGAGGCAGACTGCTTGTTTCTTTATGATGTCAGAAGGAGACTGCTTGTTTCTACATATCAGAAAGAGACTGCTTGTTTCTACATGATATCAGAAGGAGACTGCTTGTTTCATTATGATATCAGTAGGAGACTGCTTGTTTCTTTATGATGTCAGAAGGAGACTGCTTGTTTCTTTATGATGTCAGAAGGAGACTGCTTGTTTCTTTATGATGTCAGAAGGAGACTGCTTGTTTCTTTATGATTTCAGAAAGAGACTGCTTGTTTCTACATGATATCAGAAGGAGACTGCTTTTTTTAAAAAATGAACATTTTAACTTTTTAATGAACCTTTAAATGTTTTTAAAAATGAACATTTAAACGTTGTAATGAAGAATTTAATGTTTTAATGAACATTTAAGCATTTTAATGAACATTTGAACATTTTTAAAAATGAACATTTAAAAGTTTTAATGAAGAAATTAACGTTTTAATGAACATTTAAACATTTTAATGAACATTTTAACGTTTTTAAAAATGAATATTTAATCATTTTAATGAAGATTTTAACGTTTTAATGAACATTTTAACGTTTTAATGAACATTTTAATGTTTTAATGAACATTTTAACGTTTAAAAAAAGTGAACATTTAACCGTTTTAATGAAGAATTTAACGTTTTAATGAACATTTAATCATTTTAATGATGATTTTAACGTTTTAATGAACATTTTAACGTTTTAATGAACATTTTAACGTTTAATGAACCTTTTTAACCTTTTTAAAAATGAAGATTTTAACGTTTTTATGAAGATTTTAATGTTTTAATGAACATTTAAACATTTTAATGAACATTTAAACGTTTTAATGAACATTTAAACGTTTTAATGAACATTTTAATGTTTTAATGAACCTTTTTAACGTTTTTAAAAATGAAGATTTTAACGTTTTTATGAAGATTTTAACATTTTAATGAACATTTAAACATTTTAATGAACATTTAAACGTTTTAATGAATGTTTAAACATTTTAATGAATATTTTAACGTTTTTAAAAATCAAGATTTTAACGTTTTAGTAAACATTTTAACATTTTAATTAACATTTCAACGTTTTAATGAACCTTTAAACGTTTTAATGAACATTTTAACATTTTTAAAAATGGACATTTTATTGTTTTAATGAACATTTTAATGTTTAAATGAACATTTTAACGTTTTAATGAAGATTTTAACATTTTAATGAACATTTTAACGTTTTAATGAAAATTTTAACATTTTAATGAACCTTTTAACGGTTTTAAAAATGAACATTTAAATGTTTTAATAAAGAATTTAACGTTTTGATGAACATTTAAACATTTTAATGATGATTTTAACGTTTTAATGAAGATTTTAATGTTTTAATGATGATTTCAACGTTTTTAAAAACGAACATTTAAACGGTGCAATGAAGATTTAAACGTTTTAATTATGATTTTAACGTTTTTAAAAACGAACATTTAAACGTTTTAATGAAGATTTCTGTTCAACAAGCATATATATATATATATATATATATATATATATATATATATATATATATATATATATCAGACACATATCTTGTTTCTACATGATATCAGAAGGAGACTGCTTGTTTCTTTATGATGTCAGAGGCAGACTGATTGTTTCTTTATGATGTCAGAAGGAGACTGCTTGTTTCTACATATCAGAAAGAGACTGCTTGTTTCTACATGATATCAGAAGGAGACTGCTTGTTTCTTTATTATGTCAGAAGGAGACTGCTTGTTTCTTTATGATGTCAGAAGGAGACTGCTTGTTTCTTTATGATGTCAGAAAGAGACTGCTTGTTTCTACATGATATCAGAAGGAGACTGCTTTTTTCAAAAAATGAACATTTTAACTTTTTAATGAACCTTTAAACGTTTTTAAAAATGAACATTTAAACATTGTAATGAAAAATTTAATGTTTTAATGAACCTTTAAACGTTTTTAAAAATGAACATTTAAACGTTTTAATGAAGAATTTAATGTTTTAATGAACATTTAAGCATTTTAATGAACATTTGAACGTTTTTAAAAATGAACATTTAAACGTTTTAATGAACATTTTAACGTTTTTAAAAATGAATATTTAAACATTTTAATGAAGATTTTAACGTTTTAATGAACATTTTAACGTTTTAATGAACATTTTAATGTTTTAATGAACATTTTAACGTTTAAAAAAAATTAACATTTAACCGTTTTAATGAAGAATTTAACGTTTTAATGAACATTTAATCATTTTAATGAAGATTTTAACGTTTCAATGAACATTTTAACATTTTAATGAACATTTTAACGTGTTAATGAACATTTAACGTTTTTAAAAACGAACATTTAAACGTTTTAATGAAGATTTATATTCAACAAGCATATATATATATATATATATATATATATATATATTCTGATATATATCAGACATATATATCTTGTTTCTACATGATATCAGAAGGAGACTGCTTGTTTCTTTATGATGTCAGAAAGATACTGCTTGTTTCTTTATGTCAGAAAGATACTGCTTGTTTCTTTGTGATGTCAGAGGCAGACTGCTTGTTTCTTTATGATGTCAGAAGGAGACTGCTTGTTTCTAAATATCAGAAAGAGACTGCTTGTTTCTACATATCAGGAGACTGCTTGTTTCTTTATGATATCAGTAGGAGACTGCTTGTTTCTTTATGATGTCAGAAGGAGACTGCTTGTTTCTTCATGATGTCAGAATGAGACAGCTTGTTTCTTTATGATGTCAGAAGGAGACTGCTTGTTTCTTTATGATGTCAGAAGGAGACTGCTTGTTTCTTTATGATGTCAGAAAGAGACTGCTTGTTTCTACATTATATCAGAAGGAGACTGCTTTTTTCAAAAAATGAACATTTTAACTTTTTAATGAACCTTTAAATGTTTTTAAAAATGAACATTTAAACGTTGTAATGAAGAATTTAATGTTTTAATGAACATTTAAGCATTTTAATGAACATTTGAACGTTTTTAAAAATTAACATTTAAAAGTTTTTATGAAGAATTTAACGTTTTTATGAACATTTTAACGTTTTTAAAAATGAATATTTAAACATTTTAATGAAGATTTTAACGTTTAATGAACATTTTAACGTTTTAATGAACATTTTAATGTTTTAATGAACATTTTAATGTTTAAAAAAATGATCATTCAACCGTTTTAATGAAGAATTTAACGTTTTAATGAACATTTAATCATTTTAATGTTAATTTTTTAACGTTTTAATGAACATTTTAACGTTTTAATGAACATTTAAACATTTTAATGAACATTTTAACATTTAATGAACCTTTAAACGTTTTTAAAAATGAACATTTAAACGTTGTAATGAAAAATGTAATGTTTTAATGAACCTTTAAACGTTTTTAAAAATGAACATTTTAACGTTTTAATGAAGAATTAATGTTTTAATGAACATTTAAGCATTTTAATGAACATTTGAACGTTTTTAAAAATGAACATTTAAACATTTTAATGAACATTTTAACGTTTCAATGAACATTTTAACATTGTAATGAACATTTTAATGAACATTTTAACTTTTTTTTAAAATGAAAATGTAACCGTTTAAATTAAGAATTTAACATTTTAATGAACATTTTAACGTTTTAATGAATATTTTAACGTTTTTAAAAACGAACATTTAAACGTTTTAATGAAGATTTATATTCAACAAGCATATATATATATATATTCTGATATATATCAGACATATATATCTTGTTTCTACATGATATCAGAAGGAGACTGCTTGTTTCTTTATGAAGTCAGAAAGATACTGCTTGTTTCTTTATGATATCAGAGGCAGACTGCTTGTTTCTTTATGATGTCAGAGGCAGACTGCTTGTTTCTTTATGATGTCAGAAGGAGACTGCTTGTTTCTACATATCAGAAAGAGACTGCTTGTTTCTACATGATATCAGAAGGAGACTGCTTGTTTCATTATGATATCAGTAGGAGACTGCTTGTTTCTTTATGATGTCAGAAGGAGACTGCTTGTTTCTTTATGATGTCAGAAGGAGACTGCTTGTTTCTTTATGATGTCAGAAGGAGACTGCTTGTTTCTTTATGATTTCAGAAAGAGACTGCTTGTTTCTACATGATATCAGAAGGAGACTGCTTTTTTTAAAAAATGAACATTTTAACTTTTTAATGAACCTTTAAATGTTTTTAAAAATGAACATTTAAACGTTGTAATGAAGAATTTAATGTTTTAATGAACATTTAAGCATTTTAATGAACATTTGAACATTTTTAAAAATGAACATTTAAAAGTTTTAATGAAGAAATTAACGTTTTAATGAACATTTAAACATTTTAATGAACATTTTAACGTTTTTAAAAATGAATATTTAATCATTTTAATGAAGATTTTAACGTTTTAATGAACATTTTAACGTTTTAATGAACATTTTAATGTTTTAATGAACATTTTAACGTTTAAAAAAAGTGAACATTTAACCGTTTTAATGAAGAATTTAACGTTTTAATGAACATTTAATCATTTTAATGATGATTTTAACGTTTTAATGAACATTTTAACGTTTTAATGAACATTTTAACGTTTAATGAACCTTTTTAACCTTTTTAAAAATGAAGATTTTAACGTTTTTATGAAGATTTTAATGTTTTAATGAACATTTAAACATTTTAATGAACATTTAAACGTTTTAATGAACATTTAAACGTTTTAATGAACATTTTAATGTTTTAATGAACCTTTTTAACGTTTTTAAAAATGAAGATTTTAACGTTTTTATGAAGATTTTAACATTTTAATGAACATTTAAACATTTTAATGAACATTTAAACGTTTTAATGAATGTTTAAACATTTTAATGAATATTTTAACGTTTTTAAAAATCAAGATTTTAACGTTTTAGTAAACATTTTAACATTTTAATTAACATTTCAACGTTTTAATGAACCTTTAAACGTTTTAATGAACATTTTAACATTTTTAAAAATGGACATTTTATTGTTTTAATGAACATTTTAATGTTTAAATGAACATTTTAACGTTTTAATGAAGATTTTAACATTTTAATGAACATTTTAACGTTTTAATGAAAATTTTAACATTTTAATGAACCTTTTAACGGTTTTAAAAATGAACATTTAAATGTTTTAATAAAGAATTTAACGTTTTGATGAACATTTAAACATTTTAATGATGATTTTAACGTTTTAATGAAGATTTTAATGTTTTAATTATGATTTCAACGTTTTTAAAAACGAACATTTAAACGGTGCAATGAAGATTTAAACGTTTTAATTATGATTTTAACGTTTTTAAAAACGAACATTTAAACGTTTTAATGAAGATTTCTGTTCAACAAGCATATATATATATATATATATATATATATATATATATATATATATATATATAATCTTGTGTCTACATGATATCAGAAAGAGACTGCTTGTTTCTACATCATATCAGAAGGAGACTGCTTGTTTCTTTATGATATCAGAAGGAGACTGCTTGTTTCTTTATGATGTCAGAAGGAGACTGCTTGTTTCTTTATGATGTCAGAAAGAGACTGCTTGTTTCTACATGATATCAGAAGGAGACTGCTTTTTTTTAAAAAATGAACATTTTAACTTTTTAATGAACCTTTAAATGTTTTTAAAAATGAACATTTAAACATTGTAATGAAAAATTTAATGTTTTAATGAACCTTTAAACGTTTTTTAAAATGAACATTTAAATGTTTTAATGAAGAATTTAATGTTTTAATAAACATTTAAGCATTTTAATGAACATTTTAACGTTTTTAAAAATGAATATTTAAACATTTTAATGAATATTTTAACGTTTCAATGAACATTTTAACGTTTTAATGAACATTTTAATGTTTTAATGAACATTTTAACGTTTAAAAAAATGAACATTTAACCGTTTTAATGAAGAATTTAACGTTTTAATGAACATTTAATCAATTAAATGATGATTTTAACGTTCTTAAAAATGAACATTTAAACATTTTAATGAAGATTTTAACGTTTCAATGAACATTTTAAAATTTTAATGAAGATTTTAACGTTTTTAAAAATGTACATTTAAACGTTTTAATGAAGATTTATATTCAACAAGCATATAAAGCATATATATATATATTCTGATATAAATCAGACATATATATCTTGTTTCTACATGATATCAGAAGGAGACTGCTTGTTTCTTTATGATGTCAGAAAGATACTGCTTGTTTCTTTATTATGTCAGAGGCAGACTGCTTGTTTCTTTATGATGTCAGAGGCAGACTGCTTGTTTCTTTATGATGTCAGAAGGAGACTGCTTGTTTCTACATATCAGAAAGAGACTGCTTGTTTTTACATGATATCAGAAGGAGACTGCTTGTTTCTTTATGATGTCAGAAGGAGACTGCTTGTTTCTTTATGATGTCAGAAGGGGACTGCTTGTTTCTTTATGATGTCAGAAGGAGACTGCTTGTTTCTTTATGATGTCAGAAAGAGACTGCTTGTTTCTACATGATATCAGAAGGAGACTGCTTTTTTCAAAAAATGAACATTTTAACTTTTTAATGAACCTTTAAATGTTTTTAAAAATGAACATTTAAACATTGTAATGAAGAATTTAATGTTTTAATGAACATTTAAGCATTTTAATGAACATTTGAACGTTTTTAAAAATGAACATTTAAAAGTTTTAATGAAGAATTTAACGTTTTACTGAACATTTAAACGTTTTAATGAACATTTTAACGTTTTTAAAAATGAATATTTAAACATTTTAATGAAGATTTTAACGTTTTAATGAACATTTTAACGTTTTAATGAACATTTTAATGTTTTAATGAACATTTTAACGTTAAAAAAAATGAACATTTAACCGTTTTAATAAAGAATTTAACGTTTTAATTGAACATTTAATCATTTTAATGATGATTTTAACGTTTTAATGAACATTTTAACGTTTTAATGAACATTTAAACGTTTTAATGAACATTTTAACATTTAATGAACCTTTTTAACGTTTTTAAAAATGAAGATTTTAACGTTTTTATGAAGATTTTAATGTTTTAATGAACATTTAAACATTTTAATGAACATTTAAACGTTTTAATGAACATTTAAACGTTTTAATGAACCTTTTTAATGTTTTTAAAAATGAAGATTTTAACGTTTTTATGAAGATTTTAACATTTTAATGAACATTTAAACATTTTAATGAACATTTAAACGTTTTAATGAACGTTTAAACATTTTAATGAATATTTTAACGTTTTTAAAAATCAAGATTTTAATGTTTTAGTAAACATTTAAATGTTTTAATTAACATTTCAACGTTTTAATGAACCTTTAAACGTTTTAATGAACATTTTAACATTTTTAAAAATGGACATTTTATTGTTTTAATGAACATTTTAATGTTTAAATGAACAGTTTAACGTTTTAATAAGGACTTTAACATTTTAATGAACATTTTAACGTTTTAATGAAAATTTTAACATTTTAATGAACCTTTTAACGTTTTTAAAAATGAACATTTGAATGTTTTAGTAAAGACTTTAACGTTTTGATGAACATTTAAACATTTTAATGATGATTTTAACGTTTTAATGAAGATTTTAATGTTTAAATGATGATTTCAACGTTTTTAAAAACGAACATTTAAACGGTGCAATGAAGATTTAAATGTTTTAATGATGATTTTAACGTTTTTAAAAACGACATTTAAACGTTTTAATGAAGATTTCTGTCCAACAAGCATATATATATATATATATATATATATATATTTATATTATATATATATATATATATATATATATATATATATATATATATATATATATATATATATATATATATATGTGTGTGTGTGTGTGTGTGTGTCTGTAATATACACTGTTGTGTAGTAAAATTTGAGTTCGGAAGCGAGTGGCAGCGGAAAGTGGGGGCGGAACGGAGATTTTGGGGTTAGTTTTTTTTACAATTTGTCCGGCCATGGGGTTGTCAAGTCTGCTCCAGCTAATGCTGCTGCGCCAACATTTATAAATTGGCACCGCCCAGCAAAACACAGCGATGTCTTTTAAAGATCCTAAGCCAGTATCAGGAGCGACCCAGAAGTTATATTTTGTAATCCCGAGAAGTCACGGCATCTTTTTGCTTTACTCTAAAATCAGGTTAAAAAAAGGCTACAAGCTAATGTTGAACTAACATGCAAATGTTGAATTAGAAACAAATAGTTGGCTTTAAATATCTCAAGCAACTTTTTCAGTTACCAACAATTTGATATTACAGAGAAATGTATTTATCTACCTTTCAACTCACTGTGTATGACTCAACTTCACTCATCTAGAATCTTCTAGTGTTGAGCCATAGGTGGCAACAGCCATGAAACTCAGAAAACAGTGGTGAGAAAGTCTCCCCATGTGTTTTCTAAATGGGCTGCAGTAACCAAATTTGACCACAAGATACCATTCTTACTTCATTCTTACATAATGCACCTTTGAACTATGTCTCACAATTTGCAAATATGATCTGCCTTTAGCATCGTAGTGTACCGTATTGTATCCCCTGTATTGTGATATATATTGTACAGTCAGATTCTTGCCAATACACACCCCTACCAAGATTATATTTTAAAAGGCGTATTTGTACCTTGACTTATTGATGGCTACAAGTTTCTGCACAGCATGACCCTGAATGAGCATTCGAGTGTTCTCCTGGTTATCTGTGATGATCTCGTAGATTGTGTTCAGAATAGAAACCACTGTGTCTCCCTCAAGATTCTTCACTGGATGCTGCTGCCCACAAGGCAGATTAGCAACAAGGTCCCTCAGAGCGTAGCTCCCTGCAACGACAGATGGCGTGGAGTTAATTTTAAACATCTGTGTTTTTGTAAAGTATTCATCTCATTAGCTTTCTTTAGTTTTTGCTTTTTTACTGTAACACTGAAATGTCTCAGATCAGCAAACAAATGTCATCAGTAAGTGGCTGAGTGAACACAAAAGGCACTTTAATCCAATTCCTTGTTTAATCATAAATTAACCGTGATTCACCACAATGTTTGAAAAGCTGAGCTCAATTTCACAAGCTGGATGTTGACATTACTGCCAGATCTGTAGAATAAAAGGTCACTTCAATAGAACCTGAGTAGGCTAAAAAATCTAAATAAGCAAGACATGTTTAAAAGATAATCAAGAACAAAATAAGTCAGAACACCGCTTGGTTATGGTTCAACACTAAGACAAAGACCTCACGTCCATGGGAAGGTTCCAAAACCAATAACCTCAGCAGAACCAAAACAAACAGAAATTCTCACCTTACATTTTCCCTAAAAACACCTTGACGATCACCCAGGCTTTTGGGGGGAAATATTTGGACTGATAAAAAGTCATTTGAAGCTGTGCATTCCCTCACATCCGATGTTGACGTTTTATTTCCACAAATAACACAAACCCCAAGGAGTTCTGCCATTTTGTGGAGTTGCTCATGCTAACAGTTAGCTTCCACTAGCCGAGACATTCTCTGCTGTTTCCTGGATGCTAAATCAACAACTAACTTCCCCGCCGAGAGCCAAGATCAGTGAGTATATGAATGCTAATTTTCTGTGCGATCTAGAGCTGACTGGCTTTTCTAATCCGAGCATTTTTCTATTGGTGGCTGATGCAGGAAATAGGGGTAGAAGACTATGTTCACGTTTAGCCTGCATATAAATACAATAAAGTTGATCTCTCACTAAATAGAATATTTACTAAGAAATCACAATGTGTGTGTGTGTGTGTGTATGTGTGTGCGTGCGTGCGTGCGTGCATGCGTGTGTGTGTCTGATCTGTCTTCTTGATCCCCAGTGAGTCGTGGTGGATGGCTGCTTATACTGAGCCAGGATCTTCTGGAGGTTTCTTCCTTTCAAAAGGGAGTTTTCCTCTCCACAGTCGCTACATGCTTGCTTAGTATGAGGATTGCTGTAAAGTCACTGACACTAGTCAATTTGCTGGGTTCCTGATACAGGAAGCTTTTCCTGACTGGCTTAATGAACTGACCTGTATTGCAATGTTTACTGTGTGAAGTGCCTTGAGACGACTCTTGTCGTGATTTGGCGCTATATAAATGAATTTGAATTGAATTGAATATTAAACTCAGAGTGACGATCATACTTTAAAAAAAAAACAAGTCAAAACGGTTTCTCGGTGAACTTTCTTTTTAAGACATCAAATCATTTGGAAACTCTTTTACTCTGGTTGTCTTTGATGTTGAATTATTTATTTATTTATTTATTTATTTATTTTGCTGATCTGAAACATTAAAATGTAAAAAATAAAGCCAGAACTGGAGAAATCTGTAAGAAGACTTTTGCACATCACTGTTAGTAGTTAAGAATCGGAGCTCTGTACCAATCAGGTCTTTATTCCTTCTGTCAATAGCCAGGTTGCGAAGAGCGATGGCCACAGCTCGCACAACTTTATCTGCATCTGAGCGCAGAAGCTCCACTAAAATTGGCAACCCTTTCTCTTTTCTCACTGTGGCTCGAATGTAACTGGACCACTGCCAATGGAAACACAAAACAGATCCTGACATTCAAAAATCCTGCTACCAGTATTCAAAAACTATTATTTACAAAGCCTTTACACTGCCTTATACAGTTGTTTGTGAAACAGATTGAAGGCCTTTGGAAGTTTTCTTTTGATTAACATCCGTCACCTTAAACTAAAGTGATTGTTTTTTGACTGAGCACAATATTTAGTAGACATATGGAGCCACTCAGGCGGAAATTCAATACAAGTTAAAGTTTTTCTTGACCATGAAGGTCGAAGACAAGGTCAGCGTGCATTTACATAGAGTTGATTAAAGACTGCCTCAAAAGAAAACAAAACCAACCAGCTGAGATGGAAAGCCTTTGGCACATATGCCCCCTCGGGTATGGGCCCGTAGAAATCGTCTTGTTCGACCCTGCTCTGTGCAGACATATTTACTCTGAACTCACTCATAATGCTGCACAAATCTATTTTGGGTCTCTCCTTAAGCTGAACGCCAGAGACGGAGCTGTCAGGATGCACATCCTCGATCTGTTCCACAAACACACAGCGCAGCGACGTTTACAAACTGTGAAAACAGTGACCTCACCTAAAATTAGCATTCAAAGGAAGTCAGCTTTATGTAACACTCCCTGAACACGGATTCAGAGTTTTACTTATTCTCTTACAGCCTCTATAATTATGAGCTTGATGAATAATTTTGAACTTTTTGATCTACTCACAGCCCAGTGTCCCGCTGCGAGGTTCTGTAGAGCTCCTGCTGCTGCCTCCAGGGTGTTGTGGTTGTGACTGCAGGTGAGAAGAGAGAGGTAGAGCCTCACTACCTCTGGCTGGTACAGCAGCTCCAGGCCTTGAACAGAAACAAAAACATTTGTTCATCTGAAATCTTAATTAACCTGCATTTTCTCAAGCCATCTATTTACCTAGTTTGTTTAAAATGCTAACATGGGCTGGGTTTTTCTTCTAATTGGGTCAGTTTGAGATAGCAGGCTGGTGGGTTAGAGGCTACACATGCATATAAACACCTCGAGGAGTGCTCAGGCGGTGGTCGGGGTTTTCGCCCTATCTCCCTGAGAGCCTTGGGCTGATGCCTTTGCTGCTGCCGTCAATCGACTACTACCGAGGCAGAGGGCTCACCTGATGGCGTGTCATTCGTTACCCAACTCATCTGAACTTGGCCTAGTGTTTACTTATGATATTTAATTTTTTTTAAAGAGCAAGTCACCCACTACAAGAAACTTACTTCACTCCATCTTCATGTTTGAAAAATGCAACAAATGCTGTTGCCTAGCAGACCGAGAGGGCGGAGCCGCTAACAAATACACACACACACAGGCTCACAACGGCATTGTGACATCATAATGTACCAGTTTACATCATAACATACCTCTTAGCCAATAGCGGTGGCAGATTTAAATTCCAATGCAGTACAGTTTTTACCCAACGACGGAGCAACACTGACAGTTTTAGGCAGAATATTTAAATTTTAACTAAAATGCACTGAAGTACCAAATTATTGACCACACATGTCAGCAGCACAATTAGACACACATTTATATAGTTTATCAGCAAAAAAAAAAGTTGATTTGGGGGTGACTCACTCTTTAAGTTGTGTGTGTGTGTGTGTGTGTGTGTGTGTGTGTGTGTGTGTGTGTGTGTGTGTGTGTGTGTGTGTGTGTGTTCCTTAGGAAATGGGTTGTGGGATTTTTGGGGGGGGGGGTACAGTAATTATTTTTATATTTTTGGGGAAATTATGGGATTATGGGTTACATGGGGTGGTTTTAACCTGTAAAGCACTTTGAGCTGTATTTTTTTGTATATGAAAAGTTCTACACAAAATAAAGTTTGATTGATTGATTGATTGATTGATTGATTGATTGATTGATTGATATGTGTCTAAAGTGGATTAACCCTTTGATGCATGAATTATGAAATCGTCGACCATGATTTTTTAAACGATTTTTTTCATTCATCTTTAGGTGTGAATTAAACAAATTTCATATTTACATATTTTTTGTAAAATTTAACTTACAAATAATTTATTACATGTCCACCTCAGTGGACAGTGTGCAATCTGAACATGAAAAATGTTGGCTTGACTTACTGAAGTACAGATGGAGGGGTTCAAATGCAATAAATTCTTCAACAGCTGTGCTTAATAGCAAAAATAAATAAATAACAATTTTAAGTACCTGTCCACTGTAGTGACCATTATGCATCAAAGGGTTAATTACACTGAGCTGAGGCTGCATAGGAGGAAAACTCCAGGAGGGATCTTTGTTGCATTGATCCAGTGGAGCCTGCATGGCTGAAAAGTCTTACAGAATGAGGCTGACCCTGAACCGTAACGTGATTGTCATTCTGATTTGCATTCACTGGCTGCAGCGTGGGAGGCATTAGCTAAAGCTCTGATCTCCATTCTAGTGGCAGTCTGAGCCACAGGCCTGCAGTACTACTTTTTTCTTTACTCATATCATTTTTATGGGAACTAAAATAATAAAATGCAAAGACTGAGTAGCTGATAAAGGTGTGGGTAGTGTGTGAAGCATGCAAATGTAAAATTTTAAGATGGTGCTTGAATAAATGGTACCAAATGTTGGATTTTATTTTGGTGATGAAAATCTCCACAAGTGCTGCAGATGCTGATGTGTGGTGCTGCATTTTAATGGCTTTCTCGTTCAGGCCACATCAATGTCATACAGCAAGTATCACAGCACAGAGGAGTTATGTGTTCTAGCATGACTATGTTCATAAATCATTTTAATGTGTTATAAAAAATATAGCAATTTTCTTGCTTCCTGGAGTCTTAATAATGAATTTATGGTGTAGTGTTACATTTTCCTATATACAATATACCTTTCATTAGTTCTGTACGTTTTGGTAAATCCAATGTACTGTATTTTCTGTCCAAAAATCCCTTTTTCCAACCTGCACATCACAGACACACACACATGCAAGCAAACACAAACAACAGTTTTCAGTTTATCATCAGTTTCATGGCGGTATGAGAAATCACATCATTGCTGCTTTGAAATTGTTCCGAGGTGTAAACAAGCACACTGACCTTGGCTGAACCACTCTTCTGATGGACGCAGTATTTAAAGGGGGATAAAAGAAGAACAAGAAGGAACCATGTCAGAGATTACATTTTGCTGCAAAAGGATATAACGGAAACAGGGAGAGCTCCTCCATGTGGCGACACTCTGAGCTACCCACCAACATGTTCTGCATCTTTGCTGAAAGGATTCTGTCTTCTTGTTTATACAGTGGGATGTGAAGTTTTGGGCAACCTTGTTAATCTTCGTTATTTTCCTTTATATTATTGTTGGTTGCTAAGATAAACATTTCAGTTAAATATTTCATGTAGGAGACACACATTTGAGAAGTGAAACGAAGTTTATAGGATTTACAGAAAGTGTGCAATAATTGTTTTAACAAAATTAGGCGAGTGTATAAATTTGGGCACCACAAAAATAAATTAGCTCAATATTTAGTAAATCCTCCTTTTGCAGGAACTGCCTCTAAACTCTTCATGAAGCTTCCAATGACAGTCTGGATTCTGGTTGAAGGTGTTTTGGACCATTCTTCTTTACAAAACATCTCTGGTTCATTCAGGTTTGATGACTTCTGAGCATTGACAGCTCTCTGTAACTCACATCACAGAATTTCAGTAATATTCGGGTCTGGGGACTGACATGGCCATTCCAGAACGTTCTATTTGTTCCTCTGCATGAATGCCTTAGTAGATGTTGAGCCGTCGTCTTGTTGAAAGATCCAGCCACGGTGCAACTTCAGCTTTGTCACTGATTCTTGGACATTGGTCTCCAGAATCTGCTGATATTGAGTGGAATCCATGCGTCCCTCAACTTTAACATGATTCCCAGTCCCTGCACTGGCCATACAGCCCACAGTACGATGGAACCACCACCATGCTTTACTGTAGGTAGCAGGTGTTTTCTTTTATCTCCATGCATAACCCCCTTGTTATGCCCCAAATAACTCGGTTTTAGTTTCATCCGTCCACAGCACTGTATTCCAGAATAAGGCTGGTTTGTCCAAATTTGCTTTAGTATACCTCAAGCAGCTCTGTTTGTGCTGTGGGTGGAGAAAATGCTTCCTCTGCATCACTCTCACATACAGCATCTCCTTGTAGAAAGTGCACTGAATAACTGAACGATGCACAGTGACTCCATCTGCAGCAGGTTGATGTTGTAGGTCTTTGGTGCTGCTCTGTGGGTTGACTCTGACTGTTCTCAACATTCTTCACTTCTGTTTATCGGAGATTTTTCTTGTTCTGCCACTTTGAGCCTCAACTAGAACCATGCCTGTGGTCTTCCATTTCCTCAATATGTTCCTAACTGTGAAAACAGACCGCTGAAATCTCTGAGACAGCTTTCTGTATCCTTCCCCTAAACCATGATGGTGAACAATCTGTTTTCAGGGCATGTGAGAGTCGTTCTTAGACCCCCGTGTTGCTGCCCTTCAGAGAATATTCAAAGAGTAGGAAAACTTACAATTGGCCCCCTTAAATACTCTTTCTCATAACTGGATTCACCTGTGTATGGAGGTCAAAGGTCACTGAGTTTACCAAACCAATAAAGTTCGAATAATTTGTTCTAAAGGTTTTGAAATCAATAAAATGACAACAGACGCCTAATTTTGTTTAAACAATCATTGCACACTTTCTGTAAATCCTATAAACTTCAGTTAACTTCTCAAATATCCCTGTGTGTGTTTCCTATACCATATATTTAACTGAAAATGTTTATCACAAAAACAATATAAAATCATGAAGATTAACAAGGCTTCCCTTTTGCATCTCACTATATATCATCTATGTGATGTAAAAGATGCATAAAAGGACGAACAACATGAAAATACACGTTTGTGACTTTGGAAAATGGCAAGATATAAAATCAGCTTCATTATAAGACAGAATCAGACTTTCTATGGCAGTGGTTCCCAAAGTTGGGCTCGGGGTCCCAACATCAGGCATTCACACACTTGGCACATTTTGTAGGTCTGAAGCTGCAACGTTTGGGAAACACTGCTCTAGGGTATAAAGGCAGGAGTGATAAAATCTAAGCGAAGGCAGTCAAAGCCCAATAAAAACCTACAAACTGAGATAAAGGTTGTTTTTAACAGCCTCTGTAGGGTTATTAATTGTTAATTAGCTTTGCCTTTGTCTCTTTTTTCAAGCCTCCACCTGAAAATTAGCTCCTAAACCAGATAGCCACGATCTTATTTTTTTAAAAAACAGCAGTTTATCTTTTAACGCCAGACCAGACTGAAGTGCAAAAGAAATTTCTCAAATTAGAGTTTCTGTTGATCAAAAGTGGAAATTTGAGAGAACATTTCACAAACAGTGAGATGATCGAACCCGTCCGAAAATCTCTTGAAAGAGTTGTTAAATTAGTTGCCATAGAAACGAATCACAGAAGTCCTCTTCAGCCACTGTACGATCTGTTCAGTGACCCTGGAAAAAAACAGTTTGCTTTTTTTTTTTTTACGCAAAAATAAAAGTGGCTTGTGGAACTCAATAAATACATAACAACAAATCAGCATGTCTTGCACAGAGTTTACAAACCTTTGGGTCTTTTTCCTGCACAACACTCAGGTTCATTCTTCTTCTTCTGATGGCCCACGGATCTCATCAGATGACCAATGTGAGGCTCCTGGAAGTGCTCTGCTCCTGGGATTTCCTTGTGGACGTGATAGGACAGGTTTCGAAGGATGCACACGCAGTTCTCCACCGACTACATCCAGAGCGGTGACAGAAAATTTATAAAAAGATGTTGTACAGTACAGAAAGTGTCACATCATATTGATCCAGTCACCGGTTCCCTTTTTCTATGAAAATGAAAGTAGGTCTATTGATTTTTCGTTGGCATAACTAAAACTCTGAGGACACTTTTTAGACCTTGGAGACTGATAGCCAAACTTTTACTGTGTTAACTGTCACATACAAGCAGATAAAGGCAAAGACTTACAAAAATAACAACCCAACTGTTGAAAACTATACTGCAGGGGAAGTTCTTGATTCAGACTGAAATGTTCAGCGACCTTTATGTCCGTGTCCTTGTTGATGACCGCTGACTGCAGGGCGTGAAGGAGAGCAGCCACCAACCCCTCACACTCCCTCAGTCGCTGTCGAGCCTCTGCTCCATCTGAGCTGACATTCCTGCAGAAGGAAGAAAAAGAAATCTGTAAGCAAACCCACTCATACATATACTTTTACCATTCTGTGACAGCGTCCTACCTCAGGCATCCAGAAGTGTTCTTGAAGACAGTTGTCCATTCAGCGCTCTGTGGTTTGGAGGAGTCGGCTGAATCTCTCCTCCTCCAGCCTGAGTGTGGGATGATGATTTCGTCAGTCAGGGTTTGAAGTCCCTGGTTGATGATTATCAGTTTGAGTGGCTCGTGTGACGAGAGGTTCCACAGAGTGCCTACGGTGTGTACAGAAGAAAAGAAAAAGCTGCAGACACAAGTTGTAGATTCTCTCCAAGGATTGGAAGTTCGGTTGTACCTGTGACCAGCTCTTTGACCTCCATGCTGCTGGTCTTCCTCAGCAGTCTGACTAAAGCTTGGATGCCGTCACAATTCTTGATGGTCATTTTGTTATTGTGGTCTTTCCCATATGATATATTACGCAAAGCACCGCAAGCCTTGCGGTGGACTTCAGCCTTGGGATGATCCAACAGCTCTACCAAGATTGGCACACCGTTCAACTGACGGACTTCCTGTTTGATTAGGTCATTCTCATAGCACAAGTGCTGCAAATAAGCGGCGGCGTTGGACTTGACCGGGTCCATCGGGTGCCTGAGCATCGCGATCACCTCCTGAAGATTGGGGTCCCTCCAGCGGGGGTCTCTTCGGATGCTGTCCAGGCTCACCATGCTGCTGCGTTTGTGAGGTATCTGCAGGGTCTGTGCTCGACACATGGCCTGGAAGAAAGGGTTCAGGTTCCCCTCCAGCTGGGCCATGAAGGCGTCGTCATATCCACTTCTAGAGAGACACAAATTCACAGGGTAGGCAATATTTTTACCTTTAAAAATGCCTTACTGGGTTTTCAATTGGACCATCAGAACTTTAAGCAAAGCTCAAGTTCAGAAATTGGAGTCTTAGTCATTAATATTCCTGATAAGCAAATGCATTGTCTCTGGTTGGCTAACGGCAACACGACTCTTGCGCTGCTTCCGCTTTTTATTTCTTAAGTACTAAATGCAATGTTGATGTCTTACTCCCTCAGTGGCCTATGAGTGTCAGCCCTGGGACTGGGAGATTGGGGTTCAAATCCCTGTTGGATCATATCAAAGACCTTAAGAATGGGGCCCAATCCCTCCCTGCTTGACGCTAAGCTTTAAGGGGTTGGTCTGGGGGGTTAAACCACCAAATAGTTCCTGAGCGCAGCCACAGCTGCAGCTCACCGCTCCCCACAGGGATGGCTCAAATGCGGAGATATAATTTCACCAGTGTGTAATGATGACTAATGGGAGTTTATCTCAGCAAATAACACAAGTCTAAACGTGTTCCACAATTTTTGAAAGTTGCTAATGCTAACAGTTAGCTTCTACTAGCTGTTCTGTTCTTGAAGCTAAATCAACAACAGCTTTCCACAGTCGCAAGCCAAGATGGGTGAGTCCACGAATGCTGATTTTACAGTGTTATGCAGAAGAGATTAGCCTTTACTAACCCTGTTTCCCCAAACTTGTCCTGTCTGCAACCAATCCAGGAAATGAGGGTTGAAATTTTATGTTCTGCATGCATGTGACCGATCGTATTTCAAAAGGAACAAGTATTACAGGTGAAACTCAAAAAACGAGAATTTCCTACTAAAGTACATCTATTTCAGTAATTCTTCTTAGACTGAGAGACCATCTAAAGGCTCAGGAACCCTTTGCAGGTGTTTAGGATTCATTAGCTGATTAGAGTGTGACATTTTGCGTTTAGAATATTTAACCTTTTCACAATATTCTAAACTTGCATCTGTTGACTTGATGATGACTTGAGCATATTTGATATTTTAGCACAAAAGTTGCACGACATGGACAAAAATCATAAATCTTTCTTTGTTCTGGGTTTGATCTTGTACTGCTAAATGCATCAGCACTTTGTTTATAATCAGTTTCAGTTGCACTTTCTGCTTGTTTGAGCAAATAAACAAAGCTTTAAGAAGCTTTATTTCTGGAATTTATTTATTATCATTGTCATTAAATTGAAGTCGGACAGATGACTTGATTATGACTTGAAAATTCATAGTTAATGACTTGGACTTGACTTGGACTTCCACATCATTAACTTTGGACTCGACTTAGACTTGGTTGTCTTTGACTTGGACTTGACTCGAGACTTGACTGGAAAGACTCGTGGCTTACTTGTGACTTGCAAAGCAGTGACTTGGTCACACCTCTGAACTGGATAGAAAAGAAAAATTAACTATCTTGTTTTCAGTTTGACATTTTGTCTGCAATTAAGTAAACATTAGCAAAAAGTTAAACAGCATTTTTTTTTATGATTTCTTTTTTATTTATTGCATTAACCTTATTTCTCAAGCTTTTTCTGTTTTAAAGCTTTCTATATGTCAAAACACTTAATTTAATATTTTATTTCCAGAGATTATTATCAGGATCTAACACATCACACGCATTTCTAAAGATTGGAATCAGGTTGCTTTGGAACCCTTTTGATTCCTTCCAGCTTTTAGTTTGTTGTCTGGGTCACATTTTAAATATCAAGGATTCCAGCAGCAAAATTACATTTTTCTTTGCTTTGGAAATGTTTATACACCATTTTATTTCAGTACAGTGGTGCAAACGTAGACCGAAATATCTAAACAGAACACTTCATTCAACACTTTTTCCTACTTGCTTTTCTTCTCTATTAGTCAGAAAAAACAAATATGAGACAGAATCGTTCCTGTCATTTAGATCACAACAAGAACTGCGAAGGATTCCCATTTGACACGTCGGATGAAGCTTGTTCAGAGGAATTCTGCGTCTCATGGACAGAGTTTCGCCACGGCCATTTGTAAACCGCTCTATCACTCTGGATGGGCTGAGGCAAAAGCTTCTGGCAGGCAATAACACTTGAAACCTCCTTATTTATCAACTTTGCAGCAGGCTGCCACGCCTGATTGATATCAAGTGTGACCTAACTGCTGTCCGTCTGTCTTGTTATTGTCCACACTGACTCATCGGGACAAAGCCGACGCCTCCTCTGGGTGGAGTTTGATTCATGTTACCATCACTGAAAGTCCTCCACACATTGTTTAGTTGTGCAGGGTGCAGAATTCATGCTATTCTTTATTGGGGGGGGGTTCACCCTCTTTAAAGCACATCTTCAATTAAAATCCTTTTTATGCTCATCATTTTATTTTGGGATCCTAATAAAACAGGATTACATGCTTTTAATAGGAAATTTAAACTGTCCTCTAATTAATCATAATCTGGTGTCTAGGCGATTGAACATTGAAAAATCTATTTCTCTTTTTTTTTTTTTTGTCATGATGTCAGAAGATCTTCAAGCATTTTACAAAAATATCCTGCAGAGGATAATATACAGCAGCTGGAGATACATTTAACCCGTTTCTAAGTTGTTCCATTTCACTTTTAAACTATATCTGAACCCAGATCTATTCTCCACAGAAACACCAAGGTCCTAAACATCTGCACACTGCCCTCTCTGGGATCAGTAACATTTCGGCCGATGTGACGTCCTCCTACCTGGTTCTCGAGGGCTCCCTGAGGAGCTCCATGGTGGTAATTGGCCTGAACTGGTGGATTCCCCCCAGAGTTGGGTAACTGACAGCTGGGAGGTCAGTCTTCATGTCCAGAGGATTTTTACTGTCCTCCTCCGTCTGGCTGCTGAGGCCCGCAGGGGCATAGCTGTCCCTGATGAATGGTAAGGTGTAGTGAGCCCCGGGCTGGAAGTTTTTGGTGGGCATGTAGCCGTGGAGGCTAAAACGAGACAGGCTCCCATATCCTGCACAGACATCACCACTGATGCCTCTGTAGGAGTCAGGGAGGGCGTAGACTCTGTTCTGGCTCTCTGGGTTCATAGGATGAGGATTTCCTGACTGCAGCACTAGCTGTGGGGTTGTGGTGCTGCTGCTGCTGGTGGTTGTTGTTGCTGTTGTGGTAGCAGATTCAGGAGGCTCCACGTTTGGTTCAGGGCTTGCCTGCTCAGTGGAAGTTTTATCTCGAGTCTCCTGAGCTGATGTAAGGTCCGCTGGATTTGGTGTCAGGGTGTCCTCCTGCTGCACCGCTGATGTTTCCTTTGTCTCACCTGGAGGCTTTTCTCCGTCCTGCTCCGCAGCCTGCAGGGATTCATTCACAGCATTTAGCTCAGCAAAAGTAGAATCTGCTTGTCTTTAAACTCTAATTAGTCTAAGTGATCGACAGGCTTCCTGTCTCCCTTGAAACACCACAACATCCAGAGCATCAAGTGTTTGGTCCTAATCTACTCAGAACATTGATCCAACAGGTTTTTGGAGCATGCACCATGTGCTTACCACCACCCATCCCCGCGCTCATACAAAATATTAATCGTTGACATTTCGGGACATCCTTGGCCTCATGAGCATCTTATAAATTATACATTCTTTGTCCCTGCCAGAAAAGGAATTGAATGAGTTTGTGTTGGACTCTGATGAAACAACTTGAGGTCAAGCCACTCTTTAGAAACAGAACAAATTGGAGGAAATTTAATTTGGTGGTGCAAATTGATTTGGATTTTAACTCATTTGTGGCTAAATGTAGGAAAAGAGTTTGTCTCTGATTCGTCTTTAAGCCAAAACGTTTAAACGTGAAAAAGAAGAAAACTAAATAAAGCACACTTAGCTTTGTGGCGATTTAAAAAAACAAGTTGAAATCAAATGCACAACGGACCTCAGAGTCAGTTTGCTGGGGGGTGTCCGTCTCTGTGGAGCTGTCATTGGTCGAGGTCATCACAGAGGCTGTGGAAGTGGGCGTGTCCAGTTCATCGGTGGAGGCGGGGTTCTCGTGGGTCACCTCTTTAACCTCTTGGGACAGAGAGAGAGGAGGGGGTCCTTCCAAACTCTGTTCCTAAACACACACACACACACACACACACACATTAGCAGGTACATTAGCATGTCACTGAGTTTGTGAGTGTGGTAAATCAGCGTAATGCTGCCACCAGAGTGAGTCTTATGAGCACGTCGTGGCAGCATGGCGTTGGGAATTTTGCTGCATTCGTTCCGCCAAGCTTGGTAGTAATGTTGCCACAACACTGGACTTGGGAATGCATATTATGCTTTGGTGCAACAGAGGGAGGTGTCATGATCACGTGGGGAGTTACTGCCAAGCTCCGGCTGGCAACTATTTAAGATGAAAGTAAACATGTGCACAAGTTTCATTTTTGTAAACAGAATCAGCTGAGATGATAAATTAGAGTGATGCGGAGCTCCAGAACCTTCTCTCTGGAGCTGGAGGTAAAATCACCTGAGACAGACACCCTTAGGAGCGGCTTTGATTGCCATAAAAAGCAAGTTATGTCCAAGATAAATGGAAGTCTGTGGCCGCGCAGAGACCGCCCCCATTTCCTGCATATACCGCCATTGCGTAATCTTTTGTAAAACGAACATGATTGCACCACATTACCGCCACGGTCTGACCACTTATAAATGACCTAAAGCTCCAAGATGCTGGCTCGCCATTGTGGAAGATTGGCGGCATTGTTTTCTAAAAGAGGATATTCAGTCATCCACCCATTCATACACACCTCCACACGCTGGTGGTAATGTGCTACAGTGTAGCCACAGCTGCCCTGGGGAGCACTGAGGAAGCAAAGCTGCTGAGCATTGGCACCACCATTCCCTTTGACCACCACCAGCAGGCAAGGTGGGTTTTGCGTCTTGTCCAAGAGCACAACAGCAGCATTCTCTGGCAGGAGCTGGGACCGAACCTACAACCTTCCAATTACTGGACAACCCGCTCTACCCCCTGAGCTACTGCTGACCCTAAGCTTTACTGGGTCATGATTGATAACCAGCTGAACTTTAAAGATCATGTTGCTTCCATGGCTGCTTTGTTTAACATGCAAAAGACCGAGGCGGTCATTCAGCTCCTGGTGCAGTCTTTAGTCATCTCCTGCCTTGGCTACTGCAATGCTCTTCTAACTGGCCTCCCAGCCAGTCGTGTGAAACCTCTGCAAATTGTCCAGACCACAACGACTCATCGTCACCCCCTCTGTTTGTCTAGCTCCACTAGCTAGCTACCCATAATCGCCCGCATCAAAGTCATGATGTTAGCCTACAGCAAGGGTGTTCAATTCTGGTCCTGGAGGGCCGGTTTTCAACACATTTTAGTGGTTTCTGTGCTTCAACACACCTGATTCAGTTGTTGAATCACCAACACATTCTCACTCCCAAAGCCTCGAAAACTGACGCTGGGTGACCAAGTGCATGTTTCCAGTGCGTTGGGAGAAGCCTGCTAATCGCCTGCTGATTGAAATCAGGTGTGTTGAAGAAGGGTTCAAACTAAAACGTGCTGGGTACCGGCCCTCCAGGCCTGGAATGGAATAGCCCTGGGCCACAGAGTCCAGAATGGAACATCTCTGCATCTGAAGTGTTTTTCTCTCTCAATGGTTTGTTGCCAGCCTCAATGGTAGCGGCTTTGTGATGTTCTGGACAAAAGCATTTGCCAAATACAAAAATATAAACAAACATAAACATGACACATTTTTCCTGAATATTACGGAAAAAACAAAATTTTACTAATCAGTCTAGCAGCAAAGAACAAGAACACTGAAATAAAAACACAACATCAACACAACAATTTGACATTTTTATAACTTACATTGAGGTGTATTAGTAGTCTAGAACAGGATGACTCACCAGGCTAGTAATTAAGTGAAATGTTTTTAAAATTTGAACAAATTTATTTATTTATTTATTTATTTATTTGTCATTTGAAACTTTTTTTTCTTCATCTATCCTTTAATGATGGAGTTCATTGACCGTCACAGGAAGAATTTCAGATACTCATCCTGTTGTGTAGTTTACTGAATCCATGATGCACAAGACAACATCGAATTTTGACAGCGTGATGACATTTTGTGATTTTATTCATTTTTAATTTGTTTTATGATATTTTGTTGTTTTATTTTTAGGATCCCGCGACCCCGTGTGGACAAAGCAGGTTCAGAAAATGGATGGATGGATGGATGGATTATTTTTAGGATGATTTTATGACTTTATGATTTGCTTTGTTGATCTTTGAAAAGAACTTTGTGATTTTTCTTTCTGTGATAAGTGCTATAAAAACATAATTACTTACGGACAAGCAGACAGACAGGATACGCACACACACACACACACACACACACACACACACACACACACACATAATTTTCAGTTAGTAGGAGACAAAAGATAATGTCACTCTTGGACAGTGCAGTGCACCCAGTGCATGAAGCTGCATGCTCCTTCACTGACAGACTGCTACATCCTTGATGCATGAGGGAGCGTTGCTGGATATCCCTCCTCTCAGCAGCTGTAAGACTTTATCAAAGTCTTTAACCAACACTGCTTCTAACAGACTCTACAACTTTAGATCCCTGCTATTATTTGCACAGTATTGTAGTGTAACCCTAACCCTTGAAACAAACTTTAATTCTAACTTTACTGTTTTTATATTTTTCTTTTACCTTTGTGTGGATGTGCATATATGGATGTTTACCTGTAACTTGCTGCTAGTACACCTGAATCTCCCAATTATCGGACAATGAAGGAATTTTCTTTTACATGACTTATTTCATAATTAATCATCTTAAACTTTATCGATTTGGATCTGCGGGACTGCAGTGTTTTTTCTTGAAAAGTTGCTGCTTCCCAGCTACCTGTGTGAATTTTTGTGGAACCTAGAATTAAACAAGGCAAAGGGAAAAATATAATCTCCACTAAAAAATGTTTTTACTTAAAGCTCCGTTCTAATCAGACAACAGTAAAACAAGCATCACTTTAAAAGATAATAGCTGCCATGGCAGCTATTATTTCAGATTGATGCTTGAGAGAACACGATAAATCAGTGGGTTTAGAAATTACTCCTAATGTGTATGAATTCATAAATGCACCTTTGGCTTTGTGTTTGCATGCCCACTGGAGCGAGAGTTCATTTATTTTATCCACAAGAGATCATTCCTCTAACTTAAGTGCTCTGTTTCTCTTTTAACTGAATTAAAACCTGCCTCTTTGAAACAAATGAAGATAAATTCATTCGTTATCACCCAACTTTCTCTAATTAGAACTCATCATTTCCAGTGAAAGCATCCTCCTCCTTCTGATGTGTGCAAAAACTGACAGGAAACATTCACTCAGAGGCGTTTGAATACAAAGTGGGGATGAAAAAAACACTTTGCAGGTTTTGTTGTTTGAGCTCAGGTGGCTTGTCTGTTCCAGTGAGCACAGGGGGATAATATTTTGTTAGATTTTTGCTTCAGGTCTCTCAGGTAAAGTTTAGTAGGTCAACATGGTGAAAACATGACACGTGTTTTATTTGTCTGGCTTTTTGTGTTTGAGTCTGACAGAAGGGATAAATGAAAACGTTCCTCATCAACGCTGGAATCTTCATGTTGTTCTTTTATCGGAAAATGTCTGACAAAACACATTTACATTGTTTTGTGATTTAACGTGTCATGAGTGGAGATTTGTGTAGAACCTGGATGTTTTTTCTTCTTTATTTCATGCAGAACTTGACATCGCCTCTCTCTTGAAACATGAAGCATTTTATTTGGTAGAAAAGATTAATTATTCAGCATTTTCTTAAAACCAAAACCAAAAACAACAACTAGAGGCCCTTTTTGGACTATAAACACATTTGTTGCTGAGATCTTACAAACTAATCGTTCATTTAGAGTCTACAAAAACAAGATCTACTGCTTTATTGATGTCATTAAATGACTGTTTCTCTGTTGAGCAATAGCCTTTCTCTAACAGCAATAACAAAACCACAATAGAACTTCTGTTGAATCCTTTTATCATTTGAAAGTTGTGTCTTTTATATAAATCCATTTAACACATGAACTGAATTCATCGCTGAAGGATGTGCCAAGGGAAAAGAAAAAGCTGTTCATCTGTTAAATCAGCGCAAATTGGAACATTTTATGCAGCTTTCATCCAAAGAACAACTAAAGTCTGAATGAAGCTGGCTGGATGTGGAGATTTTTGAGCACCTCACCAAACACAAGAGCTATCTCATATCCATGTTGGAGGGAAGAGGACATGAAAGTGTCACCGGGAGAAGCTGGTGTTGGTGATCCTAGCTCCTCACCTCAGGGGCTAAGGGTGACTGGACATTGTTAGGCAGCACCAAATGAACGCTTGGCCAGAAGACAGACGATGTGCCGCTGTCCTCTGCAGACAGCTTGATTAAGGATTTGGAGAATGATAACAGGCTGGACACGGACCTCCGTGCTGCTGCTGCTGTCTGATTCAAGCTCCAGGGAAGGCCAGGCCACTGTGAGTCAAGGCTTATTTAAATAACTCTCTGCACCATCACTGAGTGTGCTCCTGGAGCCAAATAGGTCAGGACAACAGCTCTGTATTTGACTTCCATAAAATAAAAATAACAGCAAAAAATGCAGGCTGAACAGGATGGCATGATTAGTACCTCGTCCCCATCACCTCTCAGTATTCAGGACAGCTGCAGGTGCTGTATTATTTTAGGAGCCTTGTAGTCTAATGCTGTAAAGATTTCAGTGACATAAAGCTTTATCAAAACGCAGCAGCGCTGCTTCCACAGGATGACCAAACAAGCCAGTGATGTCAGAAAACATTAGTCACAACTTTGTCTAAGCTATCTGTTGAATCTGTAGCTCATGCATTTTAAACAGAGGCTGTAAATTGCACATGCACTGTAAATGCACTTTTAAAAGAGACTCATTTCCTGCGGAAGCAAACCCCAGATGTCATGCTTTAACCTAAAGCTGCAGAGGAAAGGCTAAAATTTGACGTCACGTATGAAAAAAGACCTGGAATTGTTCTTAAAAGTTCTTATTTTCCACCATTTTTGACTAGACTTGGAGCCTGATGCTGTAAAATGCTGCATGGTCAAATTTAATGTCTCGGTGAAGCATCATGGCAACGCAGAGAGTGTGCAGACTCAGCCCTCCTCACACAGAGCGAGAGAAACTCCTTCTCCTCAGAATGCAATCAAACTTGTCCGCTTTTATCCGATATAGCCTATGCATTCGTATTCGTACGTGCACACACACACACGGTGAAGATGTTAGCATCATGTCATCAGACGCACAAGAGGACCGCATCAGCCAGCAGCGAGAGGCATGGGAGTGAAGCAACTGATGCCCCTTAAATCATCATGACAGAGGCAGAATGCAACAAACACTGTGGAGTGCTGCAGGAAGACCAAACAACTGATGAGGAGGGGGAAAAAAGGAAAAAGAGGAGGGAACGAATAAAACAGAGCCATTCCAACACACACTTACCTCTTTCACTTCAGCGGGCATTGCCAAGTCTTTTCTGCTCCCCAACAAATGATAAACAAGACGCGTCCCTCAGTCTGCTCCTGAGCCCCTGCTGCTTTTTTAATGATTATTTTTATTATTACTAAAAATGTTTGCCTCCTGCTGAACATGTGAGGCAGCTCAAACAAGAGCAGCCATCCTTCCTCCCAGCTCCCACCAACACACGTCCGCTCCTTCTCTCCCTCCCCGCTCCCACACTCTATTTCTCCCCTGAACACACACTAGACGCGCTGTGCACACATTTGCTCAGCAGAGATGTCCTCCCCTCTCTCTCATAACCGCACTCCTCCTCTGATCTGCGCTGCAGTTTATGTGTGCGCTATTACCAAGGTGCTGAATCAACTGTGTGATGCTGAGCCCTGTGAATGGCTTAGGTGAGTGCAGACCCCTGCAGTCCCCCCGTGGTCTCACCCTCTCTCCCCTACACACACACCCCTCCATATTTTCTGGTGCATACAGGCAGAGTAGCACACATGAAAGCTTCACACACACACACACAGTTCCCTGTAGGCTCACAAGCAGATGCAGCTGGAGCACGTAGAGCAGCGTGCACTAGTTCAGTCCTGTGTCACCCATGTGCAGCATAACAAGAATCGAAGAGGGGGAGGGAGGGTACGGGAGGGGTGGGGAAGCGCCGCATTCAGCAGTGGGCAGAGAAACACTCTTCACGCTGAAGCTAAGAGATCTGCTCTGCAAAGTGAGCTAGACACAAACGCATCCCTGTCCACCCACAAGTCCACTTGGTTCTAAACCTGCATAGTTTATCCTGGTCTGGTTCAGACGTGAAACAGAGGAGATGCTTTTACTGTCCCCACAGCTCCGCTCGACTAAACATGTTAATTATTTTGTTGATTGCAAAAATAAACTGTTTCTACATGGTTTCTACATTCTTATCTTATTGATTTATGAGAGCCTTTCAATACCATTGATCCCAGAGCGTTTGGAAGTTCTTATTGGTCTCAGTGGAGTTTCTTTTATGTTTCATAGCCTTTATGGGCCACACTTTGTCATATTTGAAGCTCTCCAATGAGTAATTAACCCACTGGTCCAATCAGTGCACACAGTTTTAATTTGAAATCAATATTGTATGATAAAACCGTTTGTTGATGGTAGGAGCAGCATCTTTAGTCCATGATTCATGTGTATGTCAGGATTAACGAGTATCTTCTCAGCACTTTTAGTCCTCCTTTGTGTCTTTTTAGGTTGGGATTCAAAAATAGAGCAGCTTTGTCAGACCAGAGTTTTCTTAATCTAACCTTTATTTAAGGAAACATGCAAAAGAAATATAATCTCTAATCTATAAGACTCTGACTGGGACGAAGTCTTTGGTCTAATCTCAAACTCACCTTGACTTGTTTTCTCCACAGTCCATTTGTGTTCGTCCATGGATGAAAGAGACCTTTCAAGGTTTTTACTTTTTATAAAAATAAAATGATAACCTGGTGTTAAAGGTGATCAACTCATTTGCCAATTTAGCTAATAGATATTTATTTGTTTTACAAATACAGAAACAAAATTTGTTTACTCTTGATGAGTTTTGCTGATTTGCTTAATAAGAATGGAATGGGTAGGCGGATGGATGGATGGATGGATGGATGGATGGATGGATGGATGGATGGATGGATGGACGGATGGGTAGGCGGATGGATGGATGGATGGATGGACAGAGGGGTAGGTGAATGGATGGATGGATGGATGGATGGATGGACAGAGGGGTAGGCGGATGGATGGATGGATGAATGGATGGATGGATGGATGGATGGATGGATGGAGGGGTAGGCGGATGGATGGATGGATGGACAGAGGGGTAGGTGGATGGATGGATGGATGGACGGACAGAGGGGTAGGTGGATGGATAGATGGATGAATGGATGGATGGATGGATGGATGGATGGATGGATGGAGGGGTAGGCGGATGGATGAATGGATGATGGACAGATGGGTAGGCGGATGGATGGGCAGATGGATGGATGGGTAGGCGGATGGATGGGCAGATGGATGGATGGGTAGGCGGATGGATGGATGGATGGATGGATGGATGGATGGATGGATGGAAGTCCAGTAACAGAGTGTTGGTAAATCATTCTTATAGATTTAAGCTGATTATTCTCATTCAGTCCAGGACTTGACTCCTTAAATTAATCTTTGTGGATCTTGTTAAATGTTTCATGTAACACAGTTTTACCTGTGAAAAATAATTGTACCCCATCAAACTGATTGTTAAAGAGCTATTGGCTGCATGACAGCAAAGTATGCAGTATGGTATGGTTTGGAACGTTTTGAATCACTGCAGTTAAAGAAAATTTTCTATTCTAACTTCATCAATCAGCAAGACCTATTTAAAAGTGCATGAAGGATTTTTTTGTCAAGTGCACTTTGTGCATTCCTCAGTCTGGAGCAGAACAGTCTGAGGCTGCTGAATTTTCCTGAACACATCAGGTTTCTCAGAAAGAAACTGAAATCACTCTGACTTCACCCTGTAAGCTGCTATTTCCACACATCAGGTAAATAACAGCAAACAGAAAAAGCTTCACCAGATTTTTAACCATTTCCCCTTCTGCTCACTGACATGACGAATCACAAAAAAGTCTGTAGGATTTTTCTTAAATAAGAAGGTATGTATGTTAAATTTGTTTCTTGTTGGAGCAAGTGTGAGATAAAGTTGAGAATGTTTCATTTGGATCCATTTATCTGTATTATTTGCCCATCCATTTTCCGTCGCTTATCCGGAATCGGGTCGCGGGGGCAGCAGCCTAAGTCGAGAAGCCCTGACTTCTCTTTCCCCTGCAAAAAGCAGAGACCTGATCCTTAGGGTACCAAAACAGAATCCCTCAACACCTTGGCTGCACCTAGAAATCCTGTCCATAATATATATACATCTATATATACATATATATATATATATATATATATATATATATATACACACACACACACACACACACACACACACTCCGGCTCTATCCCCACCAGAGAGGTGGCATTCCATATACCAAGAGCTAGCTTTTGTAGCCAAGGATCAGATGGCTAAGGTCCCTTTCTTCGGCTACCACCCGGCACACATTGCAACCAGCCCCTTTGGCACCTCCCACTAGTGTCTTCTCTTCGGGCCGTGCCCGGCCAGGCTCCCTGGGTGAAACTCCGGCCACCAGGCGCTTGCCATCGTGCCCAAACTCCAGGCCTGACTCCAGAGGGGGTGTTGTTGACCCGCGTTCGGGCGAGGGAACACAGTTACCATTTATGTTTTTCTTCACAAGGGGTCTAAGGGCTGCACAATCTGCATAATACGTGGAGATTTTTTTGTTTTAAGTCAGAAAAAGTTCTGTGAGCCGAAATTTATTTTTCAAACTACAATTCATCCTCCAAGGACATCCCATCCACACAGAGAAGCAGATTTTCTCGTGTCTTCTCTCCACCTGATGCATGCACATGTTTCGGCATTTCAGCCTTATTCTTTCTGCAGACGCTTTATTTTTCCTCGGCTGCTCATGACTTCAGAGTGAGCCTCTTCACAGCGATCTCATTACTCAGTCCATCCGGTTGAGTGACCCCTTTGGATTTCAGCCCTTAATGGCCGTTTAACCTTTCTCACACCTTCATGTGTTTTCAGCCGTAACGCTGAAGGTCTTTGAGACCTTTCTCAGCTGTTTTGCAACCACACACAGATGGATTTTTGATCTAAAAATTCCAATAAATCTGACATTTGACCAAACAAACAAAATAAAAGTTTTTTTTTTTCAGTTTACTTGTACTGAAGAATGTTGTCTTGCACTATTTTGTAAATAAGAAAATTTAAATAAATCTTTTGGAACATAAATGTTTTATATATTTTCTGTTAAACAATTGTGTCCAAAGTATTTATTACATTAACAAAATTGTATTGATTACATTTAAAGGTGTGGGACCATAGACTTAGATACTGGATGCAGAACTGCCCATTTCTCTAATTTTTCATTTTTGAGTCAAAAAATGCATTTCCCACTACCGCCATTTTGGCCCCGCCTCATGTCTCGTCACACCCAGACAATCCAAAGCTGGTAAAAGAGGTGGAGCTGAGGGTGGAAGCAAATAATGGAATTAATTCAGGAATACAGTGTAGTATTTTGTATTTCATTCTCTAACTTTTTACTTCTAAATAATACCAGAAAAATAAATAAACATGGTAACACTTTACAATAAGGGTCCCTTTATTGATGTTACGTAGTGCATTACTAAGCATTTCTAAACAAAGGATCCCTTTATCAATGTTCCCATTATTGGTACCTAGTGTCCTTAAAGTTGGGACAAAGGGCTGGGAGGGGTATCTGCTAAGTAATGTATTACTTAATATAAACATTAATGCTAAATAGAGCCCTGCACGGGCCTAAAATCTGAGCCCGTGTCCGGCCCGGCCCGAGGGGGTGGTCCAAAAAGGTTTTCAGGATTCTCTGGCCCGGCCCGAGCCCGACTTTTTTTTTTTTACTTTTCATAATGTTTTAGCGTGATAGAATGCTCAGCATTCTAATTATCTGTGGGAAGCGTTCTGCAGTTTAAAAAAAAATCATTTAATGCAGCTTTATTTTCTAACAGAGCGTATTTTTCGAGCAGATGAAATTTACGAACACTATATTAATTGGATGCGTTTGTAAATTTAATCTGCTCTGAAAATGCGCTCTTGTGCAATTAGAAAAAAAAGCAGCATTCTAATTTTCTAACTGCAGAGCGCATTTCCAGAGCGGCAGATTAAATAAACACCCCCAATTAATATAGCCTTTGTAAATTTAATCTGCCGCTCTGACAATGCGCTCTCCAGTTAGAAAAAAACAGCAATGAATGCTGTATTTAACTGCAGAGCGAATTTATTCACAGAAAAATAGAATGCTGCTGTTTTCATGAGAATAAACAAATGGTTTCTGACATATCAAAGTGGACATAAAATGCCATATTAGAATAGGGGCACACAGGGGCGTCGGACTGGGGGGGGAAAGGGTACCGTTTACCCAGGGCCCACTGCAGGGAGGGGCCCTGAGACAGCTTTGAATAAAAATGTTTTATTGTTGTTGTTTTTCCCCCCAACTTTCTTATGTCTTAATAAACTTCCCTTTACCTGGATAAAGAGGTTAAGAAACAGAATTTCGCCTTAAAAATAATAACTGAATAATCTCTGAGGCATCTATCACCCCTTAAAAATGTGCAAAGTGGTTTAGTCCACACCAGCGGCCAGGGGCTGCACGGCCGCATGTACAGCTAATGAGACATCGCAGATGCCGACAGCCAGAGTTGGAGGCAGGAGAGTCAGTCATGTCTTTTCCCAAGAAAGGGAAATCTGGCTTCCAGAAAAGAAAAGAAGGAGAAGGAGAAAAAGTTAATTGAACAGAAGCAAGTAGAAGGACGGTGAGCAGCAGCAGCAGAACACAGTTTTAGCTGATATTAGCTAGCTCTACGAAGCTGCATTCATGTTAGGTGTTCAGTGTTAAACGCCTTTAGTTTCACCATCAAGATCAAATATAAATTAATTAGTGTTATCAGTGAAAACACTAATTAATATATATATATATATTAATCAGAATTATTATCGCGGGCGGCCGCCGCCAATTAATTCGCGAACCTCACAGTAAAAACAGGTTCACTCTGTGTGGATATTTCAGCTCCTTCCCAGTCATGGACCAGGACAAACTTGGTATCGATGGATTCGTGGTAATCTCAGGAATGAGAAGCTGCCACTGTTTTTCGTATAGCATGATGACACTGGTGTTAGAGGATTGTTATTGACTTGGTTAGATATTTTAAGCCTATTTTAAATTTCTTTGATCTTGAAAACGGACAATCTCATAATTTGGCTGATAATGCAGGGATTATAAAATTTAGAGTACATTACATTCACAGAAAGAACCTGGTTTATCTCATGTCATATGTATTTAATATATCAATATATATCAGTATCAGCAAAGCTTAACATCATGAACCATGACAGACATGACTGAAGAGCAGATGAAGATATCATGCCAGGCACTGATGAGAAAATATTACAAGGATCTCACAGCTGAATTTTAGAATGAGATGCTACACCTGAGAACAATATATGGTGCCACATTTCCACACATTCAGTCTCCTCTTGAGCTGCTTAATGCCATCTACAGGATGCAATTACAGAGCATTTTTGGAGAAGTTTGTATTGGACTGAGGATATTTTGCACACTACCTGTGACTGTTGCTGGGGGTGAACGGGCTTTTAGCAAACTGAAACTGGTGAAAAATTATTTGAGATCAACAATGTCCCAGGATAGACTGAACAGCCTAGCTCTTCTTTCTATTGAAAGCCAATTAGCCAAAGGATTGGACTTTAAAGATCTCATAAGTGATTTTGCTAACATGAAGACCCGTCAGTGGGCATTTACTGGAAAATAAATTCCAGGATTTTTGTTTGAACACATTGTTGGCAAATAAAAATAATTATATGTGAAGTCTGGGCATTTCACTTTAATTATGCAGGCATTTGTATTTGCTCAATATAGAGGTTAAACTAAGATCATATTTATTATCTTGTCTTATAGCATGACAAAAAATGTGTAAGAGAGATATTAAGTAATTGAGCATGGGGGCCCACCTAGAAGACTTGTACCTAGGGCCCAGAATTTGGTGCTACGCCCCTGGGGGCACATGTTTCCATCAGCAGTTTGAGCATTCGTTTATATAGGCGCATTTATAAACCACACAGACCTTAACTGAGCTAACGGTGCGTGAGAAGCAGGCAGGTGCTGCTGCGTTTAAGTGTTTCCGTTTTTTTTAATGAATTTGATTAAAAATAAAGGCGCCCGCCCGTGTCCGAGGTAATTACACAGTCGTTGGCCCAAAGCCCAGCCCTCGGGCCGTCGGGCCGGGCTGACCCTCGGGCCTAGGGCTCCAGTGCAGGGCTCTAATGCTAAGCATTTAATACATTATTTATTAGTTTATTAATGCACCAAAAATGTTAATAAAGGGACTCTTATTGTAAACTGTTACCAATAAATAAATAACAGGCCAACAGTAAAATAAAAAAATACTCAAACATTGAGAAATGGCTGGAAATCTTTTAAAACCAACAAATATGTTAAATATAATAACCACAAAAGCTAATATGAAGTAAAAGGTGTATCTGACCCGATTATAAAGACTAAAAACATCATAAAAAAGGTTTTAGAATGATTATTTTATTTCGAGGTTTATTGCCTGACCACTCTCAAACTGAAGATTCAGACAATCCTGGAGGAAAAGCAGCTAATTATGGATGCACAGAGAGGGATCATGGAGCGGTAGGAGTACGGCCTCACTGGCATGAAAGACATGAATTCAGGTGTGCTTTGAAAGTAAAAAGCAAATTCTTGTAATGAACTCGTACATTGATGAACGAGGGGCCAAGGAGCTGGATGAAGACGGGTGTGGTATGATCAAAGGACAGTGGAGGATGAAACCAAGACTTCTGGTTCCAGGGGCTACACGGCCGACAATCATCACAGGAAATATTAAAGAGGCGGGGTTTGGGAAGTTTGCTCTTGTAAATTAAACATCTTTCTCAAATATGAGCTCAAACTGAAGACGGAGGCTAGATGAACATTACTTAAAAGCATGGACGTAATTTTGGGGGGGGACAGGGGGGACATGTCCTCCCCACTTTTTCCAAAGTCAAGTTTTGACCCCTGCACTTTTTACCATCCAAAAACAATATTACGCTATATTAAATTGACACTGGTTGCGCTCTAGGACCAAGCGGAAAACAACCGTTTGTATTGAAGCCCATTTCCCATTAGAGCATACTGTAAAGATCCCCCCCCCCCGTGTCCCCCCCACTTCTAAAGTGAAAGTTACGTCCATGCTTAAAAGACTTAAAAATTACAATTTTACATCAGAATTAATGAGGAAGAAACTACTGCTGCCAGGTTAATCTACTGCTGATTAAATGTTATTGGAAATCTAATAACTGATGATCAGGTTAGAGAGCAATTAAGAAAATGTTCTAATTTCCTAACTGGAACCTAAACGATGGTTTACTAGTATTTGTACAGCTTTTACATTCACTTGGTGAGTTTTACATAAGGTGCTGATATTATAGAAACTCAGATACAACAAAAACGGGCCCTAAACATAAGCATGTTGCTTCTTATGGAAGTAATTGGTCTGATTCGCTGATTAAATAAAGGTGGAATATAAATCACAAACAACAAAGTGACATCTAGTGTGTGGAGGTTGTAGTTGCAACAATAGAACAAGGTTTCCAGCCGTCAGAATACCGGGTTCACTGAAGGCTTCACCTAAACTCACTCTGGTTTTAGATATTTTATGGTTGCTCCTCATCTGAAAAGGATAACGACTTCTTCTGGGCTCAGAAGCAGCTGCTTGACTTGCCGAGTCAGCCAATTTCCACAGTGCCAGCCTCGCTGTACAGAGCGGACTGTTTGGCAACAAGCAATGGTGCCCTCTATTGGCCAGTAGATGTAAACATGAACCCAGTGTGGTGCCCTTCAAAATAAATATTTGATCATTTTTTATTCAAAATGTAGCTTTTAAATACTATGCCTTCATTCTGCAAACCTCTAAACACCCCGTGGTGTTTTTATTTTATTTTTAATATAGCTTTTTATTAAACGGTTCCATATTCAACCCTTAACTGATCAATAGCAAGTGTAAGCAGCTCTGTTAAAGAGGATTTTGCTGAAGAAAGAAAATCCCACCCAGAAAACTTACTATTGTCACTTATCTTCTGGGTTATGAGGTCTTTTCCAAATAAAACGTTTTTCATTTGGGTTACTGCTTGTTCCACAGTGATGAAAATACATAAACTTAAGGACAGCATGTGCTAGAATTCATGCAAACCTCCCAAAAGCCGCTTTTCAGACACCACAAACCTAGTTAGCATGCTAAGCATTTCATTTCATGACAAGAATGAACAAGAAAGAGTTGTTAGATGAGATTTCAATGAGAAATAGCATGATGCTTCAGGGATACTTTGCAACCTTTTCACATCATTTTCATGAGCTAGTATGTGCAAAAATCACTCTTTACCGGGTTAATGAAAAGCCACCCAGCCCCAATCGCCCCCTGTGGTCAGAATATTCCCCTTGCAGCTTCAGACTGGCGGGCCACTCTGTTGAGACTAATATACAACATAAACACACTACCTTGGACCAGATACATGACAGGATACCACAGAACAGCGCTACGCCCTCTATTGTCCTGCCGGGGAATTGCTTTGCAACACTCCCCAGGAGACGGAGAAGCATGAGAGCAAAATGCTTCCGTCAATCCGTGCGTATCTGTCCCTTGCGGAGCTGACGGAGAAGCATGAATCAGGCTTTAGAAAAAATTTAGTTGACATACCTGGTGCAGCAGTCTGGTTCCAAGAAGAAGGATGAGGAGACAATTCAGCGTTAGATTAAAGTGTTAAAAGACAAACACACAGCGAGGAGAAAAGTTTTGCTTTCAATTCTACAAATGTACACTTGCTAAAAGCAAGCCAAAATGGCCTAGTTCCCCTTTAAATATGTGGTTCACTGAAAAAAACGTTTTTTTCTATTTAAACAGTCACTGTGAGATTTTCATGCAAGCTGAAGATAAAAATAGTCTCCTACACCTATGTCCTGCATGATACAAATAAGACAGTGAAGCTCAAGGATTTGAAAATCCAGACAGATCTACGCCACACCATCACTTAACATTCATGGACTCACCCATCTTGACTTGCAAGCCAAGGATGTTGTTGGAAGGGCTGCCAAGCCAAGAGTGATTCTTCAGCATGAGACGTCTCTCATCTAAGAATGTACATTGGAGGTGTGGCGTGAGCACGTTTGAGAGGCTTGGGTGCGTGCAGTGTCACGCTCAATGCATGAGAGTTGGCAGCCCTGTGTTGGTTTAGTATCCAGGAAACAGCAGAGAATGTCTTGAGTAGTAGAAGCTAACGGTTAGCATTAGCAACTCCACTACACGGCAGAACTCATTCAGGCTTGTGTTATTTGTGTTGATAAAAACATTGCAAAGCAAACAGAGTCAGTGGTAGAGTCATGTTTCTGGTAGCCAGTCAGAGGTGGGATGTCCAAATACCAGGAAGTAAGACTCCAAATCTTGACATGTTAAGCTCTACTTCACATGTGTCAGACACAAGGCCTGCGGGCCACATCTGGCCCGTGGAGCATTTTTATGTGGCCCGCGAGATAAATATCAAAAATATATTAAAACTGGCCTGCTGGCCGATTTTACCGCAAAGACTTCAACTCCCATGAAGCTTTGCGGCGTTAGCACGGTGCCGACCCGCCCCCTCTGTGTTTTTTCCAGCGTCTGCTGCCAGTGTCTGCAGCTCCGCTGTCTCGGACAAACTAAACACTCCTCTCACTCAGCGCCGAGTTCACTCAGCTATTTTCTGACGTCGAAGCCCAGAAACGGAGATTCTAACCGCTCAGCAATGTGTTCATGACTGAAAGAGAAAGTTTTCCAACTAACGTCCAGACAGAGCTGATATAACTCCAGCGAACAGCGACACGCTCAAACCAGCACGACTCTGTGGCTGCTGTCGTTGTGTTTCCTCCCCGACACACAACAACGTGGTCAAGCTGCTCAGACATGTTCATCAGCACAAACCTATGTGAGCACCTGTTGTCATCTAATGTTGTCATTATTATGATGAAGATGAACAAAACAACAGGAGTCTCCTCCTCAGCTCAGATCAACCCCATGATGCAGGAATCTGGCTGGAACAGGTGAGCATCACAGTAAACCAGTGGAGCAAACTGAGCTTTAAATATGTTGGTTTTATGCTCTTTTTCTGCTCCAAAACATGAAAGTTAACAGGTGAGATGTTGCATTTTCATTTAAGATAAAATTATATTTTTATTTTGTTGTTGGCCCGTGAGAAAAGATTTAACCTACAGTAAACAGGAAGTGGAAAGGCTGCAGATAGATGAATAGAATAGAAAATCCCTTTATTGTTCCTCAGTGGGGAAAGCTAGATGTCACAGCAGCGATGACACTTATTACAGGAGAAAAAAAAGGAGAATAAAAAAATAAGAAAAATGAATAAACAAGAAAACATAAATCCTGAATAGATTTTAAAAATGCTGATTATACCACAAGTAATGAATACCACTGATGCCTTTTATTTAAAACTGGCTTGTGCGTGTGTAATTTGCTTATTCCACATTTAGTGTTAATGCAGAAATAAGTTTGTTTCCAAATTTAAAAGTTCAAAATTGCATTTATGTTGATAAAGAAAATGTGCAAATTTGCCGTCACTTTTTCAAAAAATATTAAGTTTGACCCTCGACTCCGTCCCAGAGTTTCATTTCGGCCCCGTGTGAGTTTGAGTTTGACCCCCTGATCTTGGATGTGGCATTCTACTAGTTCCTGAAACAAGCGCATCTGAGCTTTGTCTCCCCCGAGTTTGACTAACAAGGCATTAATTCCTGTTAGAGACCACTGCAAATGCATCAGTTAAATGGGTAAAGCTCTTCTCTGATCTGCTAGATCTCGAAACAGGTGCATCAAGGCTTTTTGTATCCAGAGTACAACTTACTAGTAATTAATTCCTACTAGAGACCACTGCAAATGTATTGATTAAACAAGTGAACACCTTTAAGTAGAAGTTAGTGAAACCATGCACAGAGGTGGAGGGATGGTGGTTTGAATTTAGTCTGCAGCTTCTGAGTCAATTCAGCTAAAGGGAGATTGAGACAAAGCAGAGGGATCATGTCTGACTGCTGGCTTTTCGATGATTGAAAAAAATTTAAATATTCAAAAGAAACATAAAATGTGAATCTTAACATCATCTCCTCCTAGTGGCAACATTATGAAAAACTCTAAAAACCACTGTTTGACTTTTTAATTCATTTTTATTATTATATTTATTATATAACCATCATCTTCAGTTGTGCCAGCTCTACAATTAATTTTAAAAAACGTTATTATTTACAGAATTCCCTCTGGTCCATGGATGGAAACGGAAAACTGATCTTAAAGGAACATTTCTTTTCCAGTACAATTCTCTCTCAAATCAAGGACACCTGTCAAACCACAACCAATGAACCCAAAGGACACTCTGGACAAATGTGTGATGCGTACGATATGAACAATCTTTGCTGCATCCTTTTATTGCTCATCTGTAAATCTATCACAACTGTGCAGCCATGCTTGATGAAGCAGCAGGTCTTTGTCTCCATGGTGACAATGCACAGAGATGATTTTTTCCCCCTTTTAGGAAATATATTGAAAACAGGAGATTTAGATGTAAAAATGAACATGGTTGTTCTGCTACAGCTCCAGAAACATCTTGCAAGCAGTCTTGACACGCAATAAATAGTTTTCTTTTTGGCAGAACAATCCTAAAAAGAGTTAAACCTTTTCACACATCCAATGGGATTACTTCTTGATGTTGTTGCAGCTTGAAGTATTTGTGCACGGCTGATTTTTGAAGTTTTGCACAACCTGAATGTACAATTTGTGTTTAGCGACCAAAAAAAGACCAAAAAAAACCCTCTATCCTTCTCATCCATACCTGGGATTTATTTTCTGTACCCAAAAGCCTCACATCAGACTCTTTCCATAAAACCCCACCCTTTTGAGTTTAAACCAATTTTCCCCTGAGTTAAAGTGTAAACAAAGCCGTGTCGTGCCTACAGACCAGATCACGCACCTCCTCATCACCACAGTAAATACATAGTAAATTGCTTCAAACGTGTGGCAGAGATGAATGTAATTATTGCTGCCCATTTTCCGTGCACACACTGAGCGCACAGTGGAGAGTGATGTGCAGAAATGTGCAAGCACACACCCACAGATGGAGAAAAGAGAGGGGAAAAAAAGGCAGATGAGATCACATTGCGTGTTGTGATGTATTAATTGCAACAAAACGCCGACGGGGTTGGGAGCTCGGCAGGTTATTTCACATCCTTTTTCCTGGGGTCTTTGCCACACCGAGCCACAGTCGGTGCAGACTTTTGTTATAATTAAGCCCCCGCACTGGCCACCGCTGTTCTGCTCAGGCTGGCGATAAAGGAAAGGTTGATTCATTTTAATGCAGAGACAAAACATCTATGAGGAATTTGCAGTGCAAATGCGAAATCGGTGCCAGCGGCGTCAAACGGCACCCTCGCTTCAGATGCCACAAAACACTTTAAATACCAGAAAAGGTCACCAAACCAAAAGGACCCTTTTTATTTATATTACTTTAAGCTAGAATCTGTGGAATTGCATCTGTAAAGGCTCTGGAGACTACATGACATCTTCTGACTTAACGCTGCACCCGTCTGGAATAGGTCAAAAAGCACCAATGAGGGTCACATACAAAGAATCAAAACTTTCTCCAAAGCCAAACTCTGGCACACTCCCTTCTGTGTGATCAGATAAATAATGCAGTTTTTAATAACACGTGCCTTCCGTTTGATGGAACAATAAGCTGGGTTGGCGATGCAACCAAATCCTTCTTGTCAAGTGTCACTGCAGAGAGCGCTTCATCACGCCCTGGAGAGGAAATGGAATGCATCAGTGGCTCTGCAGCTGAAAATGACAATTAGCCAGTTCAGCGATGCCTCTGATGATCAGGCATATCAATGAGCTGAGAGGAAGAGGCTGGGTGAGGCACAGAGACACACACAGAGGGAGAGGTGTGGGGGGAGTACATGTAGGTCAGTGTGGAGCATCCAACGAGGATGTGACTTAGAGACTGATGAGGAAGAAATCATCACACATCAAGTGGAGAGGGTGGCCCGGAGGAGTAATGTCTGCTGTCACACAGATTAACACAAAACACCACAAGACCCTCCACCTACACATGACTGAAGCAAAAAAAAAACCAAACCAAAGAATTAAACACATATATAAATCACTCACATCAACTGAAAACATAACATAAAATTTCTACTCACAGCCAAAATCTCACAGCAGCAGGACAACCACCTCCCAAATCTGCACACCTTTTTATAATCAGCCCATCAAGGAGTGGCTGAGATAGAGCTGTGGCACATTCAAGGGCCATTCCAACAGTGAGAAATACAAAAACACCGCCATACTCACATATCACCAGGATGAGCTCAGTCACCTGGTTACACTAACATCTGGATGCTGTACTCAGATCAGTTTATTAAACTTTACCAGTCTGTTTAAATAAACATGAACGTGTGCTTTCTACTTTATCGTCTGTAAATCGTGTTAGGGTGACTTACTGAGTGTAACACAGCTGTAGTTCAGCATGAGTTCAGTGAAAAGGCCTCTTGTCAGTCCTGTACTGACCATTTTAAGATGTTTTTTATTATGTAAAATGATTTAGTGTTTAATTACGTGTGTATATGTATATATATATATATATATATATATATATATATATATATATATATATATACACACACACGCATAAAAGGCGATAGCTGTCACGCTACAGGGGAGGTGAGTGGTTGAGGTGAGGATCCAAGTGCAAGGGAAAGAAAGGCAGGCTGATGAGGACATTCAGAAAGGTCTTTAATAGGAAGCACGTGGACAATGAAACAGTGAACAGGTGAGGAACACAGAACTGGGGGGGGGGTTTAAATACAGGAGGAACTGGCAGGGGCGTCGGACTGGGGGGGGGGGGGGGGGGGGGGGTACCGTTTACCCAGGGCCCACTGCAGGGAGGGGCCCTGAGACAGCTTTGAATAAAAATGTTTTATTGTTGTTGTTTTTTCCCCCCAACTTACTTAATGTCTTAATAAACTTCCCTTTACCTGGATAAAGAGGTTAAGAAACAGAATTTCACCTTAAAAATAATAACTGAATAATCTCTGAGGCATCTATCACCCCTTAAAAATGTGCAAAGTGGTTTAGTCCACACCTGCGGCCAGGGGCTGCACAGCCGCATGTACAGCTATGAGACATCGCAGATGCCGACAGCCAGAGCTGGAGGCAGGAGAGTCAGTCTTTTCCCAAGAAAGGGAAATCTGGCTTCCAGAAAAGAAAAGAAAAGAAGGAGAAGGAGGAAAATTTAATTGAACAGAAGCAAGTAGAAGGACGGTGAGCAGCAGCAGCAGAACACAGTTTTAGCTGATATTAGCTAGCTCTCAGAAGCTGCATTCATGTTAGGTGTTCAGTGTTAAACGCCTTTAGTTTCACCATCAAGATCAAATATAAATTAATTAGTGTTATCAGTGAAAACACTAATATATATATTAATCAGAATTATTATCGCGGGCGGCCGCCGCCAATCAATTCCCGGACCTCGCAGTAAAAACAGGTTCACTCTGTGTGGATATTTCAGCTCCTTCCCAGTCATGGACCAGGACAAACTTGGTATCGATGGATTCGTGGTAATCTCAGGAATGAGAACTGCCACGGATTTTCATATAGCATGATGACACTGGTGTTAGAGGATTGTTATTGACTTGGTAAGATATTTTAAGCCTATTTTAAATTTCTTTATATTTGATCTTGAAAACGGACAATTTTATAATTTGGCTGATAATGCAGGGATTATAAAATTTAGAGTACATTACAATCACAGAGAGAACCTGGTTTATTTCATGTCATATGTATTTAATATATCAATATATATCAGTATCAGCAAAGCTTAACATCATGAACCATGACAGGCATGACTGAAGAGCAGATGAAGATATCATGCCAGGCACTGATGAGAAAATATTACAAGGATCTCACAGCTGAATTTGAGAATGAGATGCTACACCTGAGAACCATATATGGTGCCACATTTCCACACATTCGGTCTCCTCTGCTTAATGCCATCTACAGGATGCAATTACAGAGCATTTTTGGAGAAGTTTGTATTGGGCTGAGGATATTTTGCACACTACCTGTGACTGTTGCTGGGGGTGAACGGGCTTTTAGCAAACTGAAACTGGTGAAAAATTATTTGAGATCAACAATGTCCCAGGATAGACTGAACAGCCTAGCTCTTCTTTCTATTGAAAGCCAATTAGCCAAAGGATTGGACTTTAAAGATCTCATAAGTGATTTTGCTAACATGAAGACCCGTCAGTGGGCATTTACTGGAAAATAAATTCCAGGATTTTTGTTTGAACACATTGTTGGCAAATAAAAATAATTATATGTGAAGTCTGGGCATTTCACTTTTATTATGCTGGCATTTGTATTTGCTCAATATAGAGGTTAAACTAAGATCATATTTATTATCTTGTCTTATAGCATGACAAAAAATGTGTAAGAGAGATATTAAGTAATTGAGCATGGGGGCCCACCTAGAAGACTTGTACCTGGGGCCCAGAATTTGGTGCTACGCCCCTGGGAACTGGCATCTGGAGTGATTGGAAGGCGAGATGCAGGTGGGAGCAATTGGTAATGTCATGGTGGTAGGAAGCCTCCTGACCAACACGAAGAATCAAACACACAGCAAGAAAGTAATAATGTTTATTAAAGGAAAATAAATGATCTAAGGGCACAGCTCCAAATGGGGCAGCAGTAACAAATGGAAACTTAGGGCGCAGCTTCGAACAAAGCGGGACTAGGACCAGAATCTAAAATAGAAAAACTCATGGTGGGTTAAACCAGAAACTAGAGAACCAGGTAATAGCAGAGGAAAGGAAAATCTTAAAGAGCAGGAAACTGGGGATGGATGTGAGGAGGGGGTAGGTCAGGTCTGGTTGGTGGTAGAGAGGGATTAGGCAGGTGAGGTTTGGCTGACGGGTATCCAGGGCAGGTTGACGGCGGAGAGCCGGCGGCCAGGGGAGATGAGCGACAATGACGAACACACACTCTAGGGATGCTAATGCTTAAGCTAAGATCCAGTGGATGATCTAAAGGCAGGACAGGTACTTAATACAGACCGAGCAAGACTAGAGTTCAGGAATACTGAATTCAGGACGATGCTGGAGGCTACCCAAAGTGAGAGTATCATCCAGCGCTGGAGTGTGGACACACCCCTCCTCAAATCCCCCGGCCTTGCTGATGAGGAAATGCAGCCGTAACTCAGATGAAAACCTGACCTTTAAGCATCAGCTCTGGTTCTTTATTGTGCAGATAATACTGTTTGATGGGATTTCAGGGTTGAAAGGTTTTATTGCAAAAAAGGAAGTTTTGTTCAGAGTCTGAAGGACAGTCAAAAGAGGATGATTAAAGGTGTGGGACACTCATTTAATGAATGTGTTTGCAGTGGTCTCCAGCAGGAATTAATGCCTTGTAAGTCATACTCAGGGGAGAAAAAGCTTGGATTTGCTTGTTCCAGGAACTAGCAGAACGCCACATCAGAGGAGAGGATTTGGAGCAGGGCCGGAGTGGGACACATTTTCAGCCCTGGAGTTTCAGACCCCAGACCGGCCCACTTAACGAATTATTATTAAAATCATGTTAGAACTTTATATGTATAGTCTACAAAAGCACACTACTCGGTAAAGCCTTGTAATTGTAAAGCAAGAAAGAGTTGAAAGAGTTGAGTTGCTTTACAAGAAAGAGCAACTCTTTCTTGTAAAGCAAGAAAGAGTTGCTTTACAATGTAGGTTTATTTGAACATCAGTGCACATCTCCAACATTGTTCTTTACAACACATTCTCTAACAATATAACAATCTACCTTCTGTTCAAACAGCTGTCCTGAGATTTTCAAACCTTTAAAATGAAATGACTCAGCACTCCCTTTCACACTTTTTCCAGTTTCCCTAGACTCACCTGCACACAATTAAAATAATCATATGTAAAGCTTTAGCACATTTGATATGGAAAACACATCTTTGTAACCAATTAAAATATTTTCTATGGCAAAATATGCAGGCTTATTTAATTTTACTTTCATTCTAATAGCGATCTGTTGTGGGCTTTGTGCATTTACTAACAGAAATACAACAGGTCACTTCTATTATTTGGACATTAAAATTATTATAATGAAACTGATGTTTGCACATGAGTTGGCTCACCTTCTATCCCAACAGGAGCAATACCCTCACTGCTGGCTCCTGGCTCTTCTTCTGACACTACATTGTGTGAAAATTGTCACAATTCAGCATTCATTTTCCTTTTTTACACGCTTTCTGATCAATGCTGAATCATCTAGCATTTTAGAACACTTTCATATAGAGCCAGGATACTTTTCATCATATAAATTTTAATAATATTCAGTTCACTGACTCAATAAGTAATCCTACCTGTACATGCCCGCTCTGGAATTGTGGGTTTCTGCCTGGTGCTTATTAGGCCTACTGGATCTTGTGTTTGACTCTGACAAGACAGTTTGGTGGCATCAGTCACATCATACTGTAAATTATATTACATAACGTTATGTCATGATGCCATATAATTCATTATTGCTTAATTAACTTGAATGGTGATTTGCAGCCGGTAAAGTTTAACATCTTGACTTGCCTTACCCGTTTTATCTTCATTTGAAGTTAAAGACCGCGAGCTTGTTTGAGAAAAAAAGGTGCTCATTTTTGCACATTTAGCTGCATCCAGGGCCAGATTAAGACTTCGTTGTACCCTGGGCAACAATATTCAAGGGCCCCATCATCACGACCCAAGGATCACCATAATATGGTCACATACAGAATATTTTACTGAAAAATGCAGTAAATATACTCAATACTTGAATGCCTGATGTCACGTAACCCGCTCAGGGTAACCTTTGACCCACCTCGTGTGGACTGACCAATGAGGAGAGGGTCTTAACTTGAGGCCCTCTCTTCATTGGTCAGTCTGCATGAGACTGACTCTCAACTGACGTTCAAAGTCATAGGCAGCGAAGCGTCTCTGTGCAGCGCAAAAGCCCGGGTGGACAGTTTGTTTAATGTAGGGTGATCATATTTCCATTTCCAAACAAGAGGACAGGGGATCTGTGCCTATGACGTCACACTATGGCAACGCCACACAAACCATATTGGGACCCATTTTTTGTAAGAACTAAATTAATATCAGATTCTGCCAATAAAAGGGCTCTAAAACAATTCATATGTAAATATTTAGCATATGTATTGCAAAATCTCATTTTTCTGCTTTAGTGCTGCAACAAGGTTTTATTAATAATAAATTATTTTACCTTTTGTTTTACTACAGCATCGGTAAGCTTCCTGTGCACAGATTATTAAGGATGCTTGTTTCAGTTGTGAGATTAGACAATAGGATCAATGATAAAATAAGTTGTCACACACTCCATGGAAACTTTCAGAGAATCCACAAATAGTGGCTTTCAGATGGTTTTGTTACTTTTAGCAAGTTTAGAAAAGAAGCAGATGAGACAGCGTGTCTGATAATTTAGTTTTTCATCTGATAATATTAGAACATGTCAGTAATGTCTGAGGGGACTTTATAAACACCGTATAACTAACACTACTGGAGAGGGTATGGATTACACAGAGGCTTCTGGGGTGGGGGGGTGGGGGGGGGGGGGGGGCATTTTGCCTTGGCCCCCAAAATGTCTTGAAACGGCCCTGGGTGTGTGACTGAGTTTTGAAGGTGATTTGAATTGTATCAGATGTGTAAATATGACATGTGTATAACTTATTGTTTTATACAGGTAAAAACGTGTAGTGGAGATAAATCTACCTACATTTTACTTTTCCACACTTAGTTTTGTTTTCTTGTTTTTATTGAACTATTTTCCTGTCCTGTCTGTCTCTCATCTTCCTGCGTCTCCTCTAAACTCTACAGAAAAAACTGCTGCCTGGATTCTTACTTTTTCACCTCAGCAGTTACTTTTGAGCAGATCAAAGGGATCTCCTGACCGCAAAGCGGAGAGCGCCTTTCGATGCTGCGTCAGTGAGGTGAAATCACCGCAGCACAGGTGATGAGCTGCGCAGCAGCAGAGCGCTTCAGGCACAAATAAGACAGAAAATAGAGAATATGTGCGGACATGAACCATTGTGTGTTAATTATAGTTTTTTGGTTGCGCCACTTTGAGAATGGACAGTGCGCTGGAAGCAGCTGCCTGGAGCGCTGCGCAAGAACGCGCTGTGCCGCTTTCTGTGCTCTCTGCTCTGTGCTCTCTGCTCAGAAGAGTCCATAAATGATGTAATATAGATAGAAAACTTGTTTCCGGCTCCCCTGGATTAAGATATACAGCTCCCCCATAATTCGATCCCTGCTCCTGGATGAAAAGCCGGACATTTTCATCAATACGACCGCGGACCCCCAGTCCGGACGCCCGGACAGAGAGTGAAAAGTGGACATATCCGGGGAAAACCGGACATACGGTCACCCTAGTTTAATATAATGCGGGAGATTACAGACATGCCTACAGTATTTTGCTTGTGCGCTTGCTGCCCTGGGCCCCTTAGAGTTCGTGGGCCCTGGGCAATTGCCCAGTTGCCCATATGGTTAATCCGGCCTTGGCTGCATCTGTTTCCAACGCTTTCCTCTTTTTAATTCTTGCCTTCTCCGCGCCACCCTTGCTCTTTCTACTTTCCATCTTTCCGTCAACTGCGTGGTCACGTGGTGCGCACAGGCGTATACGGGGGAAAAAAACGAGCTGCAGCCTGCAGGTAGAGCCAGCCAGAGACAGCCGGGAGGAGCGTATGTGATCAGCCCGGCGGCCTCAGTGCCATGACTGAACACCGGCACCAAAAAATAAAAATAAAATGATAAAAAACAAAAACGAGAGCACCGGCCCCATGCGGCCCAAACATCGCGCGGCCCACCGGGAATTCTCCAGACCCTCCCGATTAGCCACTCCGGGCCTGATTTGGAGTCTTATTTCCTGATATTAGACATCTCCTCTCTGATTGGCTAACAGCAAAACAACTCTACCACTGACCACATTTGCTTTGGAACATTGATTTTACATCTCGACAAATAACACAAGCCTGGAGGATTTCTGCTGTGTGATGGAGTTGCTAATGCTAACTGTTAACTTCTACTAGCCGAGATATTCTCTGCTGTTTCCTGGACGTTAAACCAACAACAGCCTTCCCCGTCACGAGTCAAGATGGGTGAGGCCATGAATGTTAAGTGACAGAGTGACGTAGATCTGTCAGGATTTTTAAATCCTAGAGTTTCACCATCTATTTTCTATCAGAAGATAATGCAGGAGATAGGTGTATGAGACTATTTTCATGTTCAGCCTGCATTAAAAACTCAGAGTGACTGAATATAATCAGACATAACGATTTAAAAACATTTTTTCGTGATTTACACCTTTAAATCTGTTTGAAAAAGTGAAAACTAGATTTATAAAATTATCCCAACTTCCTTGAATCTCTTCCTTTTAGTCGAACATGCATACACCGTTTAACAAATATGGAATATTTTCTTTACATTTTTACTTTTAGTTACCTTATCTGAAGGGACATACAGCAGTGGTGTTCAAGCCCCGGTCCTCCAGGGTTTATTTTCTGCACATTTTGGTTGTTTTCCTTCTCCAGGACCTGATTTAATGACTTGATCTCCTCCTCAGAAGGTCCTCAAGCTCTGCAGAAGCCTGTTAATCAATCACTGAGTCAGATCAGGTGTGTCTGAGCAGAGAAACGTTTAAAGCCTGCTTGATTGAGGCCGTCAAGACCAAGATTGGACATGGATAAAACACCTTTGAGCTATTACTAAAACTATCCACTAGATGGCACAATGCAACAAGTCCAGTGCAGAAAATAACTTCAAATATTTCTAACATTTCATGCAAATTCACTTATTTAACTTAGATTAATAAGAAATTAAGAAAAAAAAACATAAAACTGGAATAGAAATTACAAAATAAGTTTATTCATATAAACGACTACAAAAATCCTATGAAACGAGGGTTGGGGACAAATTAGATGAAATGGTATTACAATTTTCACAATATCAAAACACAAACAAACATCTGTTTTCTTGTCTTCAGCTGAGCCAGTCATGCTCCCGCCCTCCTCCTACAAAGTGAGACGCGGACATCCTGAGATTCACAGTTTATTTTTCCGTAATTGCTTTGAATATTTTTTGAGTTTGTCCTCCTTCTGCACACCCTCCTACTCAGGAGAGCCCCATATGGCCTCTTATTTACAAAAGATGAAGACTGAGACTAACTCTGCATAGGGGGTTCACTTGCGCCGTCAGAAACATTGAGTGGGTTTTATTTCAGGGCTCCCAGAGTGACGGACTCCTTCCTCTCGGAGGAGAAAGGGAGGGAGGAGCGCTTCACTGTGGCGTTGGAAGTGTAGGGGGGTGCAGGGTAGGTACTGGGAGGTAAACGTGGCAGGGTGGCTGTGGAGGGCGTTAGACCATGCGTCTGCCTCTCAGGAGGACCGTAAGGTGGAGACGAAGACCTGCCCTTGCTCTGTAAGCTGCTGCTGCTTCTCTGCAGAGGAGAGCTGGAGGTCTTGGGGCCACGAGTCAGAGAAGATGTAGAGGAGCAGGAGAGAGGCGAGGTCCTCATCCCGTAACCTAGAATTCCCGTACTCATCAGAAACTCCCTGGAACCATAGGCGGGTGGAGTGGGTCCACGGGAGCCTGGGGGTCTAATGTTCTCTGGAGGTAAACTCCTCCTGCTGGGGATGTCGTAGATCCCCAAATCAGGCCCATAGAGAGCCTGGGATCTGGCTTGGGCACGGAGAATCCTCTCCCTCTCGTCCATCTCTCGTCTCTCGTGGATGGACGCCATGATGGTTTTGGAAAAATTGTCATATTGTGCAGCGGCAGACTTTGGAAGCGTCATGTCCTGAGGAATAAAATCTCGAAGACTCTCTTGAAGACCTTGGGAGGTGTGTTCTCGTTTCACCGCGCCGGGAGGAGGGACGTCTCGGGACATTATGCTTTGGGTTTGGAGGTCTCTTGGCATCAGCCCTTGCAAGCCAGGAGAAGAGTCTCTTTGGATGAAACCTTGGTAAGACGGTGAGGGGACCCTGGAAGTGAGACCCTGCAAAGACGGGGACGTTTCCCGAGGTTGAGGAGATTGTCTGGTGACTCCCATGAACACAGGACTGTAGCTGTGAGGGTTTGGACACTGCACCATCCCGTCTGTCCCCAGGGCCATGAAGTGGGAGTGGTAGCTCACTGTCGGGGCTCCCCGTTGGGTTAAAAACTGAGGATCTGCAGGGTTGATGAGGTTGTCATAGGAGGGGCTGCTGCTGCTGCACTGATTGGCCAGCAGACTGGAATGGAAGACGATCCCTGAAGTGGCATTGGCGTGCAGCTGGGATTTGTTGCCATGGCGACCGTTGTGTTTTAAAGTGAGTGAGCGGGTGCTGAGCGGCAGAGCGCTGAGCTGTAGTGAGCTGGAGACAGCGCCGGGCTGGAGAGGAGTTTGGATGGTTTGATGGCCGCCTCTGATGGGACTCTCTCTTGAATCCGAGCAGAGGTCAGCACCTTTGCTGTTGCCTTGCTGGTCGCATGTCTTCAGCAGCTGAGAAACACAAACCAATTCATGAGAGTCGTTTTCACCTTAAACAACAAGGAAAGCTGAGCGAAAACCCACCTGTTCTGGAGGAATGGGTGACGATCCTCTGGATATGGCTTCCAGGACCGGCCGTAGCTGCGGCACGGTGGGAATAGACACCGGAATGATGGATTTGGTGTGATGGCCCACATCTGAAAAAAGAGGTCATCTTGTGATTAATCGCTGGTGGAATCTGCAAAAGTGCAGGAAAATCTACAAAAGCATTTCAGAAAATGACATCTTTAGGGTTCGATTTAGTCACAAAGCTTTTAAAATTCCTTCTTTTCAAGACTTGAAGTGATTAAATCCAAGATCTCCAACCAACGTTAGCTCCCACAAATCTGTCTAAAGCTCTCTGCTACAGCTTTTTTAAAATCATGTCACAGAGAAATATTTTTTATTTTTCATTATCAAAGGCTAATTTAGATCTCTCTTCAGAGAGGGGCCAAGTATTTGTCCAAACTCCTTACAAAACATTTCACACTGGAAAATCCTATTTGGCTGATTAGCACCACCTACAATCTGATCATTGTGCAAAGGACAGATGATTCTAGCAGGGGCCCATGCCATGGAGACCCCACCCCTAGAATCACCAATGGTTATGTCCATAAACCAAACACCGATTTGTGCAGAGCTGAGTCTTCTCGTCAGGTTATGCATATTTGTGTATTTGTTTTTCAGTACCATCCATGACAGAAACTTGACTTTTCAGTAGAATGCGGTCTGGTTTTGGGGGCAGCGGAGGCGGGGTCTTCAGCTGTTTGATATCGGACAGCTCCGCTCCACCGGTTGAGGATTGCTGGAGAGAAGAGGAAGAAATCAGATGCAAGGGAGAAACGTTTTACATCTCCAGACATCTGAGGTCACATTCTTTGGGTGTTGGAGAATGTTTTAAAGTGTTCATGCATACTTTATTTTGGATTGCCAGAATTTGAATCCCATTGTCCTTGGCTTTCACCGGAATCTGTCTGTCAAGCTCCGAACGGAACAGGAATGGAGGCTGAACGTAGATGGTCGTTTTCCTGCAGGATCTTGTTGTGTAGCTGGTTTTTCCAGGAGAAACAGAGATGGCAAACAGTCATTCGGTAAGGTACAAGGCTGCGTACAAAGCACCAGATTGAGCAACAACAAAAAAGAGGGGAAATTCTTACTTTGGTGGCACTGGACTGCAAACCAGATACTCCATGTTGTTGCAGCAGCCTCGTGTGAAAGGGTTCACACCTCCTTGAAATTTCCCAGTTACCTGTGGAAACATGCAGAAGTTCACACCTGTTAATGCAAATAACTGATCAGCCAATCACATGACAGCAACTCTTCAATAAAAAGCACAAGAAGGAGAAAAAGAAGAAGCCGGGAAGTAAAAGTAAGAGCTTCATTTCTTTGGAGGTGAAGCAAAGAGCTAAAATCAGAGTGAACATCGGTGCGACCTACACTAGTTGTAGTGATGTGCCAATGAAGCCTCGTGAAGCGCTTCAAAGCATTCTCTACTGTGCCATTCATGATTCAAGGCCTCAAACACGTTAGCTGTGGCGCCATCTAGTGGTACTTGGTAACATTACAATGCATTAAAATGCTTCACACTGTGTCTGTGGATGTCACTGCAGGCAAAACTGCATCAAATCTGATTTTTCCTGAGTCTGAACTGCACAGATCTGATTCTTTTTCCCTAAATCCGATTTAGTCACTTTCGTTTGTGGTACTTATTCCATTTTTGAAAGCGGCTATAGTCTAAAGGTCATGTCACGTTAAATCAGCCTCCTACATCACTGATCAGCGGAACAGAGTGTGGTGTGTTGACGTTCCTGAGGAGAGGGGGGTCCCCGTGAATGGTTTTTAATACCGGACATTTTCAGTGAATAATAATTTGGGAAGACAGGGAATAAATATAGTTTATGGTTTCACGCCCAAAACGGGAGACTTTACAGGTGTGACCCTGAAATTGTGGATTAACTCAGTCAATAAGATTTTTTTACATAACAACTCCACACAGACACATGGTCCAAACCAAAACAACCCACAGATCACTGTGTGGTTCGGCACCTTTTAATTTGAAAGTGACACAGAAAACGAACCGGTCGCGTGACTCAGGCAAACCGAGGCTTCGTTTGTGATCGGTCACGTGGTTTTCTGCAAAATGAAGCAAGCCTCGAAGCGGGGCTTCATGGCACGCCCCCTTACTGCTCGACAGGGGTGGACAGGGACCAAAATTCAGCCCTGGCATTTTTACGAATCGTCGGCCCTCAGTCGGCCCTCCCCATTGGGAGAGCAGTGGGGGTGGGGGGTATTGCCGTCTCTAGGCCGAATGTGAGATGTAATATAGCCTGGCAAGCCAGACTAAATAAATGTATTATTTAGTCTGGCCACGCTCCATTGACGGCTCTCGCTTGTGGGGCGGGTTCTACCGTTGTCTTTCAAATGATCTCCGCATTCCACTGGACAATTAATGTGACATACTCTTGTTTCACTCTGTTGCATCATCCCACCCACCAGGCATATAGAGTGCCCTGATTGGCCCACAAAGCGGATAAAGCTCTGTGATTTGTTCACTAAGCAGATAGAGCACTATGATTGGCCCACCATTATGGACCAATCACAGCTCTTTATGTGTTTGAAACCCCTCTAGAGAGCTGTGATTGGCTAGCCAGAGTCCTGGTAGGAGCTGCAGAGGTTCCAATGGAGCGTGCCTAGACCAAACTTTGCAAAGCAAGAATTTGGTCTAGTTCACTAGGCTAGATGTAATATGGACTGGGACAGTTAAATAACAAGCAGGGCCAGACCGCTGCGACCGGGAGCCCTGACCTTCCAGATCAGCTCATTCTCCACGGGCGGAGATCAGCGGGACATTAGCTACATGCTAATGCGGTAAAACAACTCCTACGTCATCGCTCTAGCTAAAAACGCCTATAAAAACTCTGTAAGCTTCTCCATGTAGCTAATGTTCTGCAGATCACCAACTGTAGAGTAGTGTCGGCCCAAGCTGGGCAAGCAGCCCACTTTGCTAAGCGGCCCACCGGGATAGTGCCAGAATGCCAGATAGGCCAGTCCGCCCCTGCTGCTCGATACAAGCCACAAAGCCTCGCTTTGTTTGTCCCATCATAGTTTGAGGAAACTACCGGAGGTTACAAAATGGCTGAGGGTGACCTGATTTTGTTGCTACTGGACTTGTAAGTAATCATATTTTTTGTCTTTTTACTTCATGGTTCATTTTAGTATTAGTTGGCTCGTGTTAGCGTTAGCTTGCTGTTAGCTACAGCAGGCTGCAGCAGAGTTGTTTATGACCGTTGTAATTCCACTTTCAACCAGTAGAGTGGAGGAGCAGGAAACTGCTTTGTGTTACTTTAAATAACCATCTGCAGAACAGCAGATCTAGACCACAACATGTCAGAGATTGAAGCAGATGGACTCCAGCAGCAGAACACCACAGCACTGCTGATAAGAACAGGAAACATGAGGCTACATATCACACAGGATCACCAGAAATGACCCAGAAGAGACTGGATAAACATTTCCTGGTCTAATGAGTCTGGATTTCAGCTGCAACATTCAGATGGTTGTTTGTCTGATTAAAAAAAACTCACTTGTTCATTGGTGGTGCGACCTCTGGATACCAGATACAAGTGGAAACAAGTGAGACCCAGAACTGGGATCAGAAACAAACCCGATACGCTGATCACCACCAAACTGAAATAAAACTGATAAGGAAGGTAGCTTTGTGTTAGCATTCTTGTTTTTGACAGATAAGAACAGAGCTGGACGGAGACAAGGATACGTCATGGTGCAGTGCAGCTCCCACAGGTCATCCGCGTGGTGCAGGACGTAGATGAGGCCAAAGGTGAACACGGCAATCATGTGAAGGGTGAGCGACAGCAAAAACAGAAAGAAGTAGCGGTAGTTTCGCCTGCCGATGCAGTTGTTCACCCACGGACAGTGGTGGTCAAAATCCTGAGAAGAGATCAGGTTTTATCAGAAAGTATTTCAGCTTCCACTGTTTTTCAGATTGTCTTTCTGCAGATATGACAGCATTGGAAAACGGGATTTACCAGATTAATATCATTGTCCATCACTTATCCTGCAGAAGTCCCCCCCCCCCCACACACACACACACACACACACACACATACACACACTCACTCCAATCGTAAGCTCACACTGGTCCTCTCAGCTGACTAATTACTTCCACTAATCCTTCCCCCAATTTCCAAGTTTCACGCATTTGTTTTTATTTTTATTTTCACTGCTGTTCTCACCTCCACACAATGATCACAGACGCTGCAGTGAGAGCAGCGTGGCGGTCTGTAGAAATGACACGACGCACACCACTTCATCCGCACCTGGACATCCTTCACCTCAACGTTTTTGTACAACGGAGCACGGAACTCGTCATCCTTATCTTCATCCTCTCCGGCTAAATAATAAACAGCAACACAGGAGACTGATAAAGGGATGCTTGCAAGTGACAGAAAAAAACAGAAATGTGATGGAAACATACTGACCCACAGGAAGCACTCCAGCATCCATAAACGTTGCCATGGTGAAGTTGGCCAGCACAAAGAGGAAAAGGATGGCACAGCATGGTGGCACAACAGGGCAGATGGTCAAAGCCAGCCAGGGGCATCTGAGTACACACACAGGAAGGAGAGAAGAAGAAATAAATCACATCCACATAAGAAGAAGAAGCCATCTCTGTTGTAACGGGAGTATTTGGGCCAAGCTGATTCATCTATCCCTTTAAGGTCGACGTTAATGCAAACAAAGACTTTAGGGGATCATCATCATCCTATTTATTCTGATGGGAACGCTGGATCACAAAAGTAATTGTTGACAGTGAGAGATAAGCTTGTGTTAGCGTGTGTTCGGCCGTGCCAACAACAAGGGATTAAACAGAGGGGTTTTTCCTCAACCAATCTTCCAGAATTCAGCAGCGAAGCTCCGTCTCACTGAGGAGGAAAGAAAATCTTCCATCGCGTTAGTTTTCATGTCTAAAATATGTGTCTAAAAATAATCGTCAAAAATAACCACATGAATGATCGGTTAGCCTCACATATGTGCCTGTCCATCCATCCATCTCCAATGGATTGGGTGAGGGGTGGGACACCCCTGGACAGGTCTCCAGTCCATAGCGTAGCAGTTAGCCTGACATGTGTGTGTTTGGTCTGTGGGAGGAAACTGGATAACACATGTAGGGAGAGAACATGCCAACTCCACACAGAAAGGACACTCAGGTGGGATTTGAACTAGCAACCTTCTCAATGCAAAGAAACATTGCTACCATCTGTGGCACTAGGCAGTCCATAAATACTGATGGAAAATAAAAAGAATTTTAATGGAATGTAATCATATTTAACCTTTAATACAAGAATCCTTACATTTTTAGAAAAGTGTATGAAGTAGTTTCTAATTTTTGTTCTGCACAACCATTCAAACTTTGGGTAGCAAAGTTTTTAAAAAACAAATTGCTTTGGTTTCTGCCCACGATGAGGTGTCATGGTGTTGTGATAGACCAAAGGCTGCAACGGTTTTTGTCAAGAGAACAGTAAACCAGTAAAACCGCTACCAGTGAGTGAAAAAAATCACGGTGATTGATGAATTAATTAATGAATGGGTCTGTACTCTTATCCTCTCCATTTAGTTATTGAGCGTGCAAACATGCGTGCGTATGTGTTGGTGTGCATGTGTGTGTGTGTGTGTGTGTGTGTGTGTGTGTGTGTGTGTGTGTGTGTGTGTGTATGTGTGTGTGCGCACATGCATGTGTGCATGTGTGTATGCGTGCGCATGTGTGTGTCTGTGTGTGTGTATGCATTCGTGTCTGTATGCGAGTGTGTGTGTGTGCATGCGTGTGTGTGTGTGTGTGTGTGTGTGTGTGTGTGTGTGTGTGTGTATGCATGCATGCATGCATGCGCACACATGCATGTTTGAGTGTGCACGTGTGTGTGCACATACATGAGTGTGTGTGTGTTTGTGCATGCATGTGCATGCATGTACGTGTGTGTGTGTGTGTGTTTGTGCGTGTTTGTGCGTGTTTCTGCATGTGTGTGTGTGTGTGTGTGTGTGTGTGTGTGTGTGTGTGTGTGTGTGTGTGTGTGTGTGTGTGTGTGTTTGTGTGTGTGTTTGTTTGTTTGTTTGTGTGTGTTTGTGTGTGTGCGTGCATGTGTGCGTGCATGTGTGCGTGTGTCTGCATGTGTGTGTGCTGAATTATCCTGCATAAGTGAATCTGCAGCGTGAGATTAGAAGGAGGGGCAAAATAATCAGGTTACATGGACGGAGAAGAAGAATCTCTGGATTATTTTCATCGAGTTTATTTAACCTACACAATGGAACTTCACTGGGTTCTTCCTGACTGCAGAATCTTGAGCGTCTCTGAAATTGAGTCAAGTCGAGTCAGAAATCAAGTGACACTCGTCACTTTTATTTTCAAAACTTTATTGTCACTTCATTAGCAGCTAATTGTTGCCTCATTTGGAAGATCGGAAACAAAATTAAAAGTGAAAACGTTAAGACAATCATTGTCCTTCATGTTGCTGCTGTTGATCCAATCTCCAGACCCAGGAACTGAAGTTGCTTTAGTCTGTGGGGGGGAGGGGTCCCCGACCCTGTTGATGCCATGCCAGCTGCAAACCCAGTAATCCCTAGATTATGACTTTTGGATTACAGACCATTTCTGCCTGTCCTGTGCATTGTAGCTCCCTTAAATTAGATGCATGCAGTCAGTGTAGTGTGTTGTCTGTTACACCATAAAATTACAAATTCCTCAATAAAAGAATTCCCTTTAATCCAAACTGATAGAAGGCTCTTCTTTAGGAAAGCAACATGCTAGCATGTCCCCGGTTCTCTTTTTGCTAACCGAGTTCATGTTAGACATATGATTAAAAAGTTGGATCTGATCCATCACACTGAGCTGTGCCATCAAATCATGTCACAATCTAATTAAAAACTAAAAAATTGGTGAACGTTTTTCATTTTCAGTTTCTCTCTCTTTTTTTTAATCTAAAAATAGAGATGCATCAGATTATGATAAAGATGCCTCCACGGCCTCCACCGCTGGTCTGAGACCATCTGGACCAAAGAGAGACGGTTCATTACGCCAAAGACAAGCCCCACCTAATGAAACGGTGGCGCGGGCAGATCTCTAATAAATCACACTGAGGAGTAAGCTGCTCTGCAATCTGCATGCTGGCCTCATCCCCACAGTGGGTCAGTGGCACAGCAGACGCCACAATAAACACACAAGCTGGAAATCCAGCACTACTTTTGTGAGACACTGTCACAGCTACATCAGGGACTTCACTATCTACAAAAGTAGGATTTAGACAGAAAAGGCTGTGAAATCTGTTAAAAGATGATGATTTGAAGTAGACTTTTTATTGTAATGGACACAGTTTAAATCAATTCAGCTTTAAATCTACACTGAAAAGAAAAGAAAGGGTCTTTTTGATCAGCTAATTCTAAAATAATTTACTAATTATTATATGACTTTAGGAATTAACAAATCATTTTAACCCTTTCATGCGTGAATTATGAAATCTTTAACCATGATTCTTTTTTAACAATTGTTTTCATTCATCTTTAGGTAATTTTTCAGTAATTTTCAACAAAAAATGTTTTAAACATTTAATTTGCAAATCATTTATTACATGTCCACCTCAGTGGACAGTGTGCATTCTGAACACGTTGGTTTGACTTACTAGAGTCCAATGGGGGGGGGGGGGCTCAAATGCAATAAAGTCTTCAACAGCTGTGCAAAAATAAGCAATTTTGAGTAGCTGTCCACTGTAGTGACCATTATGCATGAAAGGGTTAAAGGGGACATGTTGTGACTTTTTTCTTAAATTCTAATAGTTGCATGGATGTAGTTTTTTTTGGGGGGGGGGCAGTGGGGACATGCCCCCCCCCCCCCCCCCCCCACACACACACACACTTTTTCAAAAGTCAGTTTTTGTCCCCTGCACTTTTTACCATCCAAAACAATATTAAGCCTTATTAAATAGACACTGCTTGAGCACATAGGACCAAGTGGAAAACAACCGCTTGTGTTGAAGCCTGTCTCCCCCTCGGTCCTCATGCCGGTTGTGTCCCCCCCACTTCTGGAGTCTGCGTCCATGGTTATGTGGCTGATACAAAATGTGTTTATAAAGTTCTTTGTACTAAATCCCTCTCACGTGAAGCAATTTCAGGAGTTTTATTCTTAACCTTTTCAGTACTTTCCAGAATGAGCCATTACAGGGCTCCATCGCTTTAAGAAAACAAGCTGGATCTGGCCACGCGCACCCATCACCACTCAGGCTGCTATAAGCTGAGAAGCTCCAATATCTGGAAGGTGCTCAGAGTAGAGCTGCTGCTAGCCTAGAGAGGTGAGAGGTAGTTCTAAATGTATTTTCCCATTTGTGACATCACAAATGGGGACTTTTTGAAACTGCATTTTATAGAATCATAATTCCTTAAACTGAAAACTGACAAACAGTGATGCCAGTAGCGCATTACTTGGTAGTGCATTACTCTAAAATGACCACTTTTTTCAGTCGTGACTAATCTAACTCGTTACTATTTCCATATCAGTAAAGTTACTTGCACAAGATACTATGCATTACTTGTTACTATTTTTGCGTAATCGTTTTTGTGATTTGCAAAGATGGCAAAACCCGCAACAGCGTGTATTCCATATTCAGAAGAACCAGCATACCAAGCTATTAAATGACCGAACGGCACCACTGTTAATTTTGCGGAGATAAATTAGCTCCAACCAAAAATAGCACCATCAGAACACCGAACTAAAGAATAACAACATCCAACACAACGCTGGCAACAAAACGCCAACAAACACACCAAAATAGAACAAACAACTGGAAACCTAGTTACCCACAATGCACCTCAGCTACTGCTTGTTCTGCAGTCACTAGTGTCACCAGTCACCACGCAGTTCATGCTGGATGCTAGCAATTAGCATATTGCTTCATGCATTGCATTGGCATAGCAAAAGTGGTTGTTGGTTTTTATGTTGAGGCAATGGGTTTAGTTATTGGCAGCTGCTGAAAATATTTAATAAAGTAAATTTTAATCTAACTTAGTTACTTTTAACATAAAGTAATCAGAAGAGTAACTAAAAGTGGAAGGAGTCAGTAATCAAATTACTATTTCAAGATAACTGTGGCAACACTGCTGACAGAAAACAGATGGATGGGTCTTTTTGTGTTTGGATTGTTTATAGAGGAAGTAGAAACCCATATGGCAACACAAAGTGATGCAATAAGTGGGTTTTTCATATATCAAACGTTTTTCTGCTTCCAATAAACTCCTTTCAACATTAACTTTAACCGACTATGAAAAATCATTTTAAAAAGAATTCTTTAGGGATAAAAACAAATCTCTGGTCACTTCAATCCACTCAGGGGTTTTACAGATTTGCGTTGTTAGTTTTGACCATTAGCTAATATTGTTGGCCAGCTTTATGCATCTAATGCAGGCTAACAGAAGTCCTGCAGCACTGACTTGATGCATTTATGCAAAACATATATTTTTACATTGCTGCAGCCTTTTGTTGGGCATTTTTACAGCCTGCAAACGCCTGACCTCTGATAGTTTGCATGCTAGTTTCCTTGATCTTTTCATGTCTGTGCACCACACCTTGTTGGCTGCTCCCCACAAAAATCCACGTTAGAGGAACAAAAGCAGGAAATTGCTATCTGATGGATTTAATCAAACACAATCAGACAAAGGAAGCCTCCTTCAAGCTGAAGGTTGTTCTTTGACTTTCCAAAACTTGCAGCAGAACAAAAGTGTTTCAAGTTTGCATGCTCTCATTAATAATGCTCTCACAGAACTGCTGACATGAAGCAAAAGAAGCAATGGTATGTTTTTGTGTTCACATAAAATATCCCTGCAGGGTTTGTTTCTGTGGGAATTAAAATATGGTTTGAAGGGTAAAATTATGCAAATGTGCACATTTATGAATATTCACAGTATGGTTTGCAGGAGAGTGGTGAAAATACATTTTGGTAGGACTGCACCTATTCATCTCTTGTTGCATGAAGTTTTGACCTAAAATGTTGAACAATGTGTGGTTTAGACCAGAAAACGAATATGTAGTGACTGTGGGAGATGTGCTACTTTTACAGAGCTGTGCAATTAAAAATAAAGTTATGTCACAAAATCGTCTGTGCTGAAATGCGAACGTCGTCCCAGGAGGAGCAAAATTATCAGTTGCCCATTCAATCATTCGCAGCGTTCTGGTATTGCAGGTTTAGCACTGGAGCTCCAATTAAATCGTCTTTTCAATCTCTTACATCAGCAGGTCATTGATTTTTTTCTTTCTTTCTTTCTTCGTCTCTCAGTACAAATTGAGTTCAGGGGAGGAGTTTCTCACTGGTATCTGGCACAAATCTGTCTCTAAATCTCCAACGTCTCTGAAAAAAGCATCAAGCTTGCAACTCAGGTGCCTGTCAAGCTGTCACAGACATATTTCTGGTGACAAATGTGCCGAAAACATTCAAAGGTTCCATACTGCACTCTTTTCTTTTGATGATGGGAAAATCACATGGCATCATGCAGAAGATCCTAATCCACACCCCCTCAATCTGGTGTCAGGTTCCAGTGGAAATGGTGCACAGCTGGAGAATGCAGGAGAAACTAGGACAGATATGGCTCCAGAGGTCAAAGGTGTGGAGCAGAACCATAGAGGAGGAGGAGGAAGTAGCAGGAGGGCATGTTTGTTTGTAGTTCTTAATGCACAACATGAAACCAGCATTTTAAGCATGGATGCAACCTAACATCACCTAAACTGGATTATCTGGGAGTTAGATGGAGTTTCATCCTCAGTGAAGTCTTTCAAACATCCAACCTTCTCCACCTTAGGTTGCAAAAAGTGATTTGTTGAGTTCCTCATGCAAAATTCATAACATTTGGGGGAGCTTATCCTCTCAACTGTGCTTACTCTGAGTCCTCTGGGTGCTCTAGGCAGCCACCCGGATTATAGTCCAAACTAGGAGCCAACCAAACCAGATGTTAGCCGCCCTGATGGAGACAGGAGTGAGTGGAGAGGGGCAGCAAATTAGCTCTTGTTGAGCTACTGATTTATAATATTTCAAAGTAAGCTGCAGCACAGCTAATAAACGTGTTTATTATTATTATTATTATTATTATTATTATTATTATTATTATTATTATTATTATTAATAATAATAATTGAAAGAAAATTTGATCCAGAAAAATTCTTGTCTCAAAATGCCTTTTTTTATTTATTCCTAATGCATTCAGACAAGAATTTAAAAAGTAGTTAAATGCACTCACGTGAAGACGAAGAACATGGAGGTAGAGCCGACCAGGAGGCAGACGGCGGTGCACACCGGGATGAAGGCGCTGGGCTTCAGCGCATCGGCGCCGCTCGCGGGCATCCTGTCCTCCAGTCCTTCTGTCCTCACTCTCTCATCAGGCTCCCACACGGACACGAACCACTGCTGCAGGCGCGGGGCTCTCACAGAGCATCGCGGTTACATTCATAGTTTAAAGGTGGCGGTGAGAGCAGAAAACAGAGACAGCATCCCGTCTGGTCCGATGTGTCCAACAGGCAGACAGCAGACGCACATCTGCAGCTGCCGTCTGTCCCAAAGGCTACTGGAGCCATCAGGAATGACGTGGAGCTGAATGCGACCCCCTCCTGAGAGACGACCAACATTCACTCCTTTATTTAGAGTCACTCACTAGATCCACTATTCTGACTTTATCTGATAATAAAGGATGATTAGATAGATAGATAGATAGATAGATAGATAGATAGATAGATAGATAGATAGATAGATAGATAGATAGATAGATAGATAGATAGATAGATTTTCACATGAAGCAATTTCAGCTGTTTTATTCTTGACATTTTCAGGACCTTCCAGAACGAGCCATTTCAGGGTTCTGTTGCAGTAGCCGCTGTTCTGCCACAGGGGGCAGCACTAAAATGTTTTTAGACCTATAGATTCTAGATATAATCAAGTTTACACAAACATGTCAAAAATGCACAGAACCCTCACCTAGAAATTAACCAAGGTGTGTCTAAAAACACTACACACACTTTTTTGTACTATGATTCTACCATACTTATCATATTGTGTTGGGCAATACTTATAAATCTAATTTATTAAAGATTTGTGTTCTCCAAAAAAGAGTGGTAAGGATAATTACTAATTCTGGATATAGAGATCATACAACTCCATTATTCTATAATTCCAGATTACTCAAATTTTTTTACTTAATTCTATTTAAAACTGTCCTAGTACCGTATAGAGCCATGATGGGTGTACTACCAGGTAATTTGCAAAGGATGTTTAAAACTCATGAAGGTGGTTATGAATTGAGAGGCATTAAAAACTTAATTTTTCCATTATACCGAACAACTATGAAAAGTATGTGTGTATCTGTGTGTGGTATCAAACTGTGGAACAAACTTGATGTGACTTTAAAATTATGTAAAAACATTAGATCATTTAAAATGTTGTATAAACAACTTATAATTGACTCATACATTAATAGCAAGTGATAAAAATGGTAATTGGTTGCAAATGGAATATTTTGTTTTTGTTGTTTATTGGTTTTGTTTTCTTTTTCTGTAGATTCATGTGAACAATTGTTTGTAACTGTAATTTTATGTAGCAAGGTGAAGATAGAATGACCTGCATAAAGAAAAAGTTTTTTTCTTTCAAATTTGCTAATGTGAGCAAATGTGATTTATTAACTGAATTGGGGCTGGACTAGATACGCTTTTGCTTCTTCCAGTTCCCTCTCAAACGGTTTTATGTTATTGTATGTTTTGTATTGTTTCATTCAACCGCATATGTTAATCGTATTCCACATTTTTTAATTTTTTTATGCACCAGGAATATGGGGGAGTGCATATGCAATTTGATGTTTTCGATGGTTTGAGATAAATAAATAAAATAAAATAAAAATAAATAAATAAATAAAAGACAAACCAAACTAAGATTACCAAATTAACTGAGAACGTCCAGGCACCGAAAATCCTAAAATTACTCTCCTTTATTAAAAGGGGACGGGAAATCCAAAAAGGGCAAAAACCCCACCGAATAATTAACCAAGGTTTGTCTGAAAGACGAACCAAACTGTTAAGCAGAGCCCAAATAGATACTGGCCTAAACTTGCTTGTGCCTGGAGAGAACAAACATGACTGGAGTCTGGATGCAATGAGGACACTCAATCAATCGTTTATTGGTACAGATGCAGCTTAAATAGGAGAGCACATGGCATGATCACATGACAAACACACCTGTGAGGAATGAACAATTATTGGGAGCACCATCATCAGTCACTGAATCTGTTAACAACCCCACTTGCTCACACATTATTCACAATCAACAAAGCAAAAACAAACACAGGAACATCATGGAAACCAACTATATTGCATCTTTGCTTGGCTGCTCCCCAAACAGAAACATGGAAAAGGTAAGTAGTTTTTTGTAGCTGGTTTAGTCATAAGGTCAGCTACCATCTGATCTGTTGGGCAATACTCCAAAAACATTTCACCATTGTTAACAGTTGATCTCACAAACTGGTATTTGATATCTATATGCTTGCACCTTTGTCTTTGAACAGGATTCTTTGCCAGCATAATTGTGCCCTGGTTATCTTCAAAGACAACAGGCAAATCACACTGATAATCACTGAGACGTTCAAGCAGCTGAGTCAAATACAAACACTCTTGTATGGTGTAAGCCAATGCAATGTATGCAGCCTCACATGTTCACAATGCAACAGTTGGCTGCTTTTTGGTCTTCCAAGAAATCAGAGGACCATTCCTACATAGGCTAACACAATAACCAGATGTACTCCATCTGTCATTCATATCACCGGCCCAGTCTGCATCACTGTAAGCTAACAACTTAGGTGTGTTCTTGCTGTGTCTTTCTAAATCAATGCTTTCGTTCTTTTTTAAACACAGAAACAGTTTTGTTTACCTGTTAGTAGCTACAGTTTCGCCGACGGCTGCCGGCTTCTTCAGGCTGACGCTGATGGTGGCGCGTCACTTCCTTCTCCGCTAACAAGCTTAACTCTTCACCACATTTCCTGTAACAGAGGATCTTGTCTTTTGTGCCTTTCAGATATTTCAGTGCATGCTTTACTGTTGTCCATTGCTTTTCTGTTGGCTCACTAAAATACTGTGACAACTTGCTGACAATATAACTCAGATCAGGTCTAGTGCATGTGGTCAGGTAGATTAGGCTTCCCACTGCCTCTCTGTATTTCCTGGGATCATTCAGTTTTTCATCACCATCAGTATAATTTAATTTCAGTTCACAAGGTGTCGACCTGGGTTTACAATCCTGCATGTCAAACCTTTGAAGCAGTTTGCCAACATAACTGTGCTGTGACATAGTCACACTTCCATCACACTGGTAAAAAGAGATACCTAGAAAGGTTTTCAGTCTTCCCAAATCTTTTATGAGGAACTCCCCAGCAAGCATTTCTTTGACAGCTTTTAAGGCTCTCTCATCACTAGCAGCAATAATCAAGTCATCCACCCATATCAATATTACTACTTCTTCATGTTCTGTTTCTCTCTTGTTAACACATTGGTCTGCTGGATTCTGTACAAAGGTGTGTTCACACAGATAGTCATGTAACATTTTATTCCAGTTTCGACCTGGTTGCTTAGTCCATACAATGATTTCTCAAGTTTGCACACAAGGTTTTCATGTGCCTGAGATTTTACATCATATCCTTCTGGCTGCTCCATGTAAATCTCACAATCAATCGGTGCATGTAGGTAGGCTGTTTTAACGTCCATCTGATGGAGAATCAGATCCTCCTGAGCAGCTTTCTGCATTAACACTCCAACAATGGTAAGGTTAGCAGTAGGAGAAAAGGTTTCTCCATAATCTATACTTTTCTCCTGACTATACCCCTTGGCGACATAACAGGCTTTGTACTTTTCAGATCCATCAGCATTGTTTTTGAGAGAATACACCCATCTACCCCCCACTGCTTTCTTTCCCTCAGGTAGGGTGGTCAGAGTAAATGTGTGGTTATCCCTCAATGATTTAATCTCCTCATCCATTGCATCTACCCACTCTCTTGAGTTGGATGAAGCTACAGCTTCTCTGAAAGTTTGAGATATATTAGAAACCATCTTGTAGCAGTAATCAATGTTGATCTGAGCCTGATCCCTCTCCACCCCATAGAAGTCTGGCCTCCTTCTCTCTCTTCTAGGGTATCTCTGTGGGGAAACTGATTCTGGCTTGACCTCAGCCGGCTGCAGGCTTATCTGATCTAGGTCTTGCCTAGTCTCTGGGGTGTCGAACTGCTTATTTTCATCAGGGTCAGGTCTGGTTGTACTATACTCTACACAAACTTCATCATCATCAGACATGTCAACAGTCTCCTGTCCATCATTTGAGATGAACCTCACCAGTCTGTGTTTCATCACCTTTCTGCTGTCAGGAAAATAGACCATATAGGCTGGACAGTTTTTGTCATAGCCAACAAAAATACCTTTGTCAGACCTTGGTTCTAGCTTTTTCCTGTCCTGCCTATAGGCATAGCATACAGTACCAAACTTCTGCATCCTAGACAAATTGGGTCTCCTTCCTGTCAGCAGAAAGTAAGGTGTCTGTCTGGTACGGTTATTGAAACATCTATTTCTCACCACTGCTGCTGTCTGGACTGCATATGGCCATAGCTCCTTTACTAACTGGCTTTCCAAGAGCATGCATCTAGCCATGTCAAGAAGAGTTCTCCAGTACCGCTCAGCAGTACCATTCTGGTGTAGTGAGTATGGTGCTGATGTCTCATGTCTGATTCTGTTCTTACGAAGTAGTACTTGATAACTCTGCCTAGTAAACTCAGTACCATTGTCAGATCTGATACATGTTACTTTACCATACGGGGCTGTGTCGGCTAGGAACCGCTCTGTGGCTTCCACTGTGTCACTTTTGTTTTTCAGAAAGTACACAAACACTGCATTTGAGTAGTCATCAATAAAGGACAGAGCATACCTATAGCCTTCTCTGGGCTTACGATCAATGGGGCCTGCCAAATCTGTCTGTACCAACTCTAAAGCTGACTTGGCCCTCACATCAGGTTTCCTGTTCCTGCTCTGAGTGAACTCGCCTTTAACACACACTTCACATTGCATAGGCTTGGATACTTTGCCCTTTATTGACATACTGACTACAAAGCTCTAACTTCTGAACATCGTCAAAATTGCAGTGTCCCAAGATCTCATGCCACGTCTGGATATCATGACAACTCATACATGCATCATCACAGTCATTGTTCGGTGGCACAGTAGGCAAATAAAACAGTCTTTTATATTCATGAATGAGAAAACGTGTACCGTCTTTGTACTGCAGGATGTTTTCACCCTCCTTGAAGATCACCGTTGCCCCGATGGAAGTTGCAGCTCTCACAGAGAAGATATCTTGCGGATAGGTGGGGATATACAGCGCTTGTTTCAGTCTAGCTACGAGGTGCCGCCTCTTGTTGTCAACCAGGCACACCTCTGCTTCTCCTCTCCACTCGGCAACCCCCTTGCACCTCGTACCATCTGCCAGCTCTATGCAGTGCGTCTCAGCCTGGAATGAGTCGTTGAAGCTCTTGAACTTGGCCAGGTCTGTGATGATATGCAATGTTGCACCGGTGTCAACTATCAACCCTTTTCTGGTGACACCACCCTTCGATCGACGATCACTGGTCACCAGCTTGAAGACAAAGGTGCCGTCCGTCTCTCTATTCACCCCACGTGCATTATCTTGCTGCTGCTGTTTCCGTCCTCCCCACCATGCAGTATTCTGTCCTTGGCTGTACCGCTGTACCACTGTTGACTACGATTACACCGTCTTGCCGTGTGTCCTTTCTGGCCACAACGGAAACATTCAATTTCCTTGCTTTCAGTACCCCGTGCCGTTGCTTCTGCTGGAGTGCAGGCCTTCCTTGGTGATGCCCAGGCCCCTAAGACATTGTCATCAGCCACAGCTGTGCGGATGCTCTCAGTACTCTCATAACTTTGCAACTTTGTCTTAAAGTCTGCAAAAGAGAGTCTCTTCACTTTGAGTGATAAAAATGGAAAAAGGCTTAAACAATTCTGGAAGGCCCTTCAAAACCATTACAACAAATAGTCCATCATTCAATACTTCTCCACCATTCCGCAGCGCTGTGATTAAAGTCTCAGCCCATATGACAAAGTCGGTCACACTCTCACAGCTTATCTTTTGCAAGGCAGTCAACTCTGTGCACAGACTAACAACATGGGGCTTCCCTTGCCAGCATAATAGTCCCGCTAAATCTTTGAGTGCACCACGTCAGTCATCTGCAGCCTTTCACATGACCAGGGACAAACATTTGTCATCAAGAAACTGAATCAATTCAGCATATGCTTCAGCATTCTTCCCTGCATCCTCAGCCTGTGCTTCTGCATCCGCATCCTCATCAGGCCCATTTAAAATTATGTCCTTCAACTTCTGCAACTGCAGATGGCCCAAAAATGTTGTCTCCCACAGTTCGTAGTTTTTTTCATCTCCATCAAACACAAGGTGGGACCAACGTGAGCTTGTGCGTTTACTCGTGGTGGTAGTACTCCAAAACTTGCAAACAAACTGGCTTGCAGTGGCTACTCACACAAACTTGCACAAACATCAATGAGCCTGGGCCCATAACCTGTTAAGCAGAGCCCAAATTGATACTGGCCTAAACTTGCTTGTGTCTGGAGAGAGCAAACATGACTGGAGTCTGGATGCAATGAGAACACACAGTCGTTTATTGGTACAGGTGCAGCTTAAATAGGAGAGCATATGGCATGATCACATGACAAACACACCTGTGAGGAATGAACAATAATTGGGAGCACCATCATCAGTCACTGAATCTGTTAACACAAACTAAAATTACCAAAGTAACTGGATTTGTCAAAAATCCTAAAATTACTCTCCTTCATTAAAAGGAGACTGAAAATCCACAAGGGCAAAACCCCAACTGGTAATTAACCAAGGTTTGTCTAAAAGACAAACCAAACTAAGATTACCAAAGTAACTGAAATTGTCCAAACTTCAAAAATCCTACCTACTCTCTCTCTGGCAGTAAGCACAAAACTGCAAAAGGGTTTAGACTGAGCCAAGAACCACAAGGGAACAGAACACCAGTTGCTGCTGCAACCCACAAACAATTTCTCTTCTTCGATGAGCTCCAGCTGGCTGCTTTTGAAGGGCCAGCTGATGAGGTAAAACTATCGCGTCAGACCCGTGTCACAACCCGTGCACGCGCATTGGGTCCACAGCGCGCGTGTGAACGGGACTCGCGAGCGAAAATATACATGGCAGCGCGCGCGTGAACGGGACTCGCGAGCGAAAATATACATGGCGAGAGGTCATTTGTGCACTGAGAGGGAGCAAACTGTGTCTGTGAGCACACAAGGATGTGCACAAGTGACAAACCTGCGTGCGCGCGTTGCCAACGAGCACACGGCAGAGGAAAACGTGCGCGCGCGGCAGCCTCTCTGCGCGCTCGGCAGCCTCTGCGCTCGGTTCCTAATTCCGCTCGCTCGGCTGTGAGGAGTTTTGGCACTCTGGAGGCGTGGCCTGTGGCAGATCTTCCCTATCCTCTGATTGGTTAGTTTACCCCGCACTTTACCCTCTAGCTATCTGTATAAAAAAATCTGATATTCAGCAGTTGCTGGCATAGCTCAGCTGGGAGAGCGGGTGACTCTCACTCTGGAGGATCCAGGTTCGGGTCCGGCCAAGTAACATAGAGATGATGTCATATTATTCTTTCCTAATTCCTGTGATATTATTTTACAGTTGTGACCTTTCAACTGTCATTAAATGTCCGAATGTTTGCTGGGCAGTGTTTTAAAAAGTGCACATAAGCTAGATGGTTTAAACCAGGTAAAAATAGACTTGTGGGTGTAGGTATGTTCAAGTTTAAAAAGTTCTTGCCTCATTAATGTATTGTTTATTTTTTTCAGCATTTAATTGACAAATTATCCTTTCAAATAATTAATTGATGAGTTACATAATTGTCCATTTAGAATTGTTGAATGGACTGAGTAAAGTTTGGTGCACTTTATATATTTCAAAACATGTTTTTTTTATTATGCATATAAATAATTTTAATGTTAATTTATTGAAATATTTCTATTTTTTCATTACCTCACCCTTGTTTTGACAAAAACAAGACCTTGCTGGATAATATCACGGAGAAACTATTTGTTCACAGTACATGGCTCAGTGAGGATCTGTATACCAAAGGAGGAGATGCTCAGCAATCTGTCTGCAGATTGTTACAACCCAGACTGGAAGTGGTGGGCTGTAATAAGAAAGGAGACCAAACAGAGGAGTGGGGGTTCAACAACTGATTTATTTAACCAAAGTAAGGATTTACTAAAGCAGATCAGTGCAGTCAAGAATTACTGGTGTTTGGGTAGTCCTGAACGTGTTGTGATGCCCCCACCGTCTCATTGGGTTTTCATTTGTGTTTAATTGTGTTTTTCTTCTGTTGTAGGCAGCTCGTTAAGCAGCCTTGGAGGCACCTGGGCTCAGGGTGTGGTGCTGCCTACAAAGCCTACTGTTTTTCTGCTTTCACTGGGTCTCTCCTGTGTGGTGGAGAGTCCTCACTGGCCATTTTCTGTTCACTAACTTGCTTTAGTACTCGTCTATATATTTTATCATCAAAAAAGTTGATTTGGGGGTAACCTGCTCTTTAAACCCTCTGTTTGTGCTTGTTTGTGTCAGATCCTCATCTTGTCTTCCTACACCTTTATTATTCAAATAAATGTGTTCTTTTAAACCTGCAAACCTGCATCATGTGCCTGTTCTCCTGCATCTGGGTCCAAACACCAACTCCACAATGTGACACAGCCAGCGTTCTCGATGTGTTCTTGAATTTCTGAGTGAATTGAAAATTAAACAATGTCTTTGTATCTTCTACTTATGCAGGGCAATAGGGGGCATAATGCCACAAAAAATAACATACTAACAATTTAGGATAAAGTTTTTTTTTGTCAAGCATCCTCAGATTTTTTTGTATTAAAGGCTTCATTTAAATAAAGGGATGAAAATTGGCTCCATCAGAACATTAACGGGTTTTAAAAAACTTGTAGTTCAAATTGTTTGAGATTTATTATGAATTATTCTGATTATATGTGAGATTATCAAAGCAGGGCACCAATTTAAAAGGTGAAAAAAACAATGTTTGATGTCAATTAAGTAACAAGATAGTCTCAACGAGGCCACAGTTCCCAAAATGACACATAATTACAGCTACAAGATATACTCTTATTACTGTTTTTTTATTGTCGCTGCCATTTCTAGATGCTGCTTGTGCTGATAGGAGGATCTGTAATCAGAAAAAAACTGCCTCTTACTGAGACAACACGATGAAGGATTTGTGAATAAATATTCTAATGATACCGTGACTGGGTCGGGTTTCTTTACTCCTCTCCTATAAAAGCCCTCCAAGCGTTCCTCTGAGAAAAACATTCCCTCTGACATCATGGAAGCAGATAAGCTGATTGAATCCATCTTCAGAGCCTTCATGTTTATGGCAGGAATCCTGGGAAACAACTGGCTGGCTGTAGTTTCTCTCCCCAGAAAAATGTCAGAAATTCACACCAACGAAGTCCTTTTCATCAACCTGGCCGTCTCCAACCTCATCACAAACTACCTGGTGGACTTGCCTGACACGGCCGTAGACTTTGCCGGACGCTGGTTCCTGGGGGAAACCTACTGTGGCATCTTTCATTTTTGCTCTGATCTCTCTGAAACCAGCAGTATCTTCACAACACTCTTCATCAGCGCTTTCTGGCACCAGAAGCTGGTCGGCTCCCTGAGGCGTGGAGGTGCTCCGGTGCCGCTGGACAGCTTGCACCTTGTAGGGTGCCTGCTGGCTGGGAGCTGGATGCTGGCCGTGGCCTTCGGCGTCCCTCACTACTTCTTCGCCTCATTGGAAAGAAGGAACGAGAGCCATGAGAGCTGCGTACAGGTCTTCCCTGATGCACTTTCTAGGCAAACCTATGAGACGACTTATTTAACCGTGGCTAACGTCCTTCCTCTTGCAGGAATCTTCATTGCAAGTGTTCAGATTGTTGTGACTTTGCTCCAAAACCAGAAGCGCATCCTAAGCCATAACTCTGACCCAGCCAAGCAGATGATTAAAGGAGAAAGTGAGAGCAAAAGCATCAATACCATTTCAGTTGGGATTGTTTCTGATCCAGGCACCGCCAAAGAGCTCAAAGACTCTTCATCCCGAATTCACACGCAGGTCGAGAAGTCACCGAAACACAGGGCAGGATCAAGCCCTCAGGCGCGGGCGGCCAAGAGCGTGGTGGCTGTGGCCAGCATGGTTGTGGTCTGCTGGCTGACTCATCTGCTCCTGCGCATCTCCAGCAACATCCACACTTCATCAGTGGTGCTGGAGGTGGCCAGCTATGTGGCAGCCTCCTACAACTGCATCATCCCCTACATATTTCTGTACGGGGTGAAAAAAATGACTTGCTCGTGCAAAACGAAAGGCTAAATAATGGTACAGATCTTTTAATTATGCAAGCATTACAATAAGCTTCTGCAGAAGAAGACCCTGGCTGTTTTAGGGTGCCATTTGTGAAGTGAAACAGTCATAACTTAGCAGTGATAATTTGGGTTATTTAGCCTACCATAAAAGTCATATTTTCACCATGTTATTCATACATTGTTAAATGTAAACGTACCCAAATAAATATTCAGCCATCAAGCTAAATATTTGTTTTTACTAACAAAATACTTAATTTGGAGCAAAACATTTAGTTTTCAAACTAAATAAGTAGTTTCAAATTAAACACTTTTTTCCTAAATGGATATTTCGATCCCAGCTAAATATTTATTAATGTAATATTTATTTTGGAGTTAAACATTTAGTCCATAAAATAAATATTTAGGGATGAATCTAAACACTGCTTTTGCAAACTAAATGTTTAGCTCCAAAATAAATATTTAGCTGGGATCTAAATATTTAATTTGGAGCTAAATGTTTAGTTTGTAAACTAAATATTTAGCTGAAAATTAAATAATTAGTAAAATAAATATTTATTTTACAAAGTTAATATTTAGGTCTGACCTAAACATTTATTATTTAACTCTAAATTAAATATTTTGCTTGCTAATTAAACATTTAGTTTGGTTCTTTAACATTTATAAATGCATGAATAACATTGTGGAAACATGATTTTGAAAATGAACTCCCACTTTTTTTGGCTAAATAACCCAATTACTGATGTTAAATTATGACCATTTACAAATGGCACCCTATGGCAGACTATTTAAGTTTATAAAGAACTAAATCTGTTAAATATTAATGAGTCAAATTAACTCCTAGATTCCTAACATGAAGCTAAAGGTGAAATTATTTGTTGCTCCAGAGCTCGGAAGAGCAGAAAAATGAGATTTCAGACTCAGTTCACCAGTGATGGTCATAGGCCAGCAGGCATTTCATATCCAGTGTTTTTTTTTTTATTGGCTGTGTGTAATCGTTCATGTTTTCTACTGAACCATGTCAACTCACTTTAAAAAGGTTTACCTGTTTCCCTTTAAAAAGTCATATAAAAATGCATTAAAGATTTTGCATTTGAGCAGTTTCTTCATTTATCTTTAAATATTTTACTTTTCAGCTTAAAAGCTACAAAATATTAAGTGGTCGTAAATAATATATGAATATACAGCACACATAAGAGCCTTTGCTTTGATATTCGTGAATCTGAATATACTAATCAGCTTGATTTGAAAAGAGCAGGGATAATTTCCCCAAGTGTTTATCCTGTAAACATCACATACTCTCACCCTCGGGTGGAACCTGCTTGTTGACTCATCTCACAAAGGAAAATCAGGGCAAAATTACTTCAACCTAAAATGAAACATAATTGCGTACCACCTTCAGTTAATTGGAGACCATCAGCAATTTGAGGCTTGTTAATTAGGAGGGCGAGAAACCCAGAGTGCTGCTTTAAATGAAAAAACAAGTCACATTACTAACATACCAATCTGATGTTCCTTCTTGCCAATTAGCTGTAAACCTTCACACAAGGCTGTCATCAATACGAGTTGTGACAAGTTTGATTTATTTATAAAATGTTTTATTTTTTTCCTCCAAATAAGACCAGAATTTTCATTATAACTAAAAATGTTCTGCATTCAAAACAGATACAAAGTTGTTATTAAAAGTGGACCATTTTACAAGCAGATTATGTCCTAAACAATGCTCAGGTGTGTGTGTGTGTGTGTGTGCGCGCGCGCGCCTTGGCAGCCATGACATCAAAGTTCTGTACATAATTGCAAAACATCAAACATATTTGTCACAAAAAAAATCCCAAATCTGGGACCAAATGAGTGTTTTAACATTTGCGAACTGATCATAATAATATTATTAATAATCAGTAAATTGATGTTTTAATGAACATTAAGCTGTTTTTTTTCTTTAAAAAAAAACCTTTTCCAGATGTTTTCTTTTCAACGTTCCAATTCTGCAAGAAGTTTAAACCAACAAAAATGTATCAAATAAGTTATAAAACGCTAAACTCTGAAAACACACACTGGTGGGATAATGAAGCAAACTGTGGCAGAAGACTCAAAAGTCACATCTTCCCAGCTGATAAAGACTTAAATCAGCTGTTTGCCTAAAACTAGAAGTCCCTCCTCCCTCTGAGGGATCCGGTCAGTGGAGTCTCTCCAGCTTCGCCTGCAGTGACTTGAAGTTGCCGATGGTTTGTTGAAGGGCTGAGGTTGGACTTAGAGACTGCAGCTCCACCAGGTATCCGCAGATGTTGTCCAGGCACACGTTAGTGAACCGCCGCCTGGAAAGCATCACACGGAGTTAACGGCAGGTTTTAGGATGAGGTGGAGCTCAAACCGAACTTAGTTCTCAGATTTGTTTATCTGAGAGTTTTCACCTTGTAAAGACTGGCAAGTTCAGAGAAGTGTAACTAAACACTTTCTCACACAAAGAAGACCGACCTAAAGAAATACAATCTTACCTTAAGAAAACATGACTTCCTAATTATTTACCAGGTTCTGTAGACTTGGTATTTTTGGTTGAAAATTGCATTAGTCCTTTAAATGGAAGTGACAAACTTTATCTGCATTAAGGAAATTTCAAAAATGACCTTGTACATATGGCGCTTTGAAAGCACTAAAGAGTCTTTAACACTTTAAGCTATTGGTTTCAAACTGGTTTCAGTGGTTCTTGAGGCAGAAACTTGAGCATTTTCACATTGGACAGCACTCTGCAGCCCTCTGCTGACCAGAGACCACACTTGACAGTACTGTGGTACAGGTAGGTGCAGGGAGAGCTCTCTACTAGAGAATTCCTTTGCAACACTCCCAGGAGACAAGACAAATTCGAGAACAAAATGCCTATCCGTGCGTGCCTCTCCCTCGTGGAGCTGATGGAGAAGTATAAATCAGGCTTGACTTTAAGACAAGTTTTTTATTTTTATATATATATATATATATATATATATATATATATAAATTGGACTGTCGGGTATATGATGGAATTGCAAAAAAACCCAAAAAGTGCAGGAGTTGTGCAATATTTGCAACTTTCCACAGCTGTTTCACATTTCTTGCACCTTCTTTTGAGATATTAGTTCCAAAAGATTTCAGACATGCAACGAATCTGATATCATGTTTAATGCAATTTTTTTCTAGCTTTTTACAGCTTTTGTGCAGTTTGGAGGGGGTGGGTGTCCCCAGCCAGTTGGCTACTGGCTTTAATGACAACACAACCCATTAGAGACCAGCATGTAGCTGAGGGCTCACCTATCGTAGGTCTGGACTCTGCTGGGGTCTTCTACGTATCCCGAGAGGAGGACATGGATGCACTCCACCAAATGTAGAGGCTTCCTCAATCGCTGCCAGCAGGGATCCTAGGGGGTGAAAAACCATTTCCATATTCATGCGTTCAGAAATAAAAAAAATACAACAAAACTCTAGAAATGAATTAATTACCCGAGATTTAAAGAGCTGATCGTAGACTTCCAGAAGGCGGGGCAGCTGCACTCCAATCTCCAGCATGGTAGACGAGACGAATCCCACATCCCAGTTCAGCCGGCAAACCTCCTGCTCCAGGAACTTCACCAGGAACTCTGCAATTACACATCAGCACCTTCTCACACTGCACGCTCATCATGTTTCCTCTGATGATCCAAGGATCTATATGAAATCAATCAATGTCTCCACAGACGGGACGAGTTTGGACTCGCTGGTTTTAAAAGGAGAATAATTAAGCGAAACACAGCTGCTGGGTTTAAACAGAGCTTACCCCAGAGACAAAGCCAGATAAATAATGCATAAGGGAAAACTAATATGACGTAAACAGCAAGCAGATAAAAACTCTCACAAGATTTAAACTGAATACGACTCCAGCATACCCAGAGGGAAGTATCTAGGAGTTCCGGCGTATATCTTCCCTAGTGAGACCAGCTTTAGATTAAGGGATCTCATCCTGTCCACAGGACTCATGGCCACGCTGTCGCCCAGCTCTGAAACACAAAACACTCCAACAGTAGGCAACCAGCTTGTTTATAAAAGATGCAACATAATATTGACATTTTGCTCACCTTTTTCCAAGATTTCCTGCCACAATGAGTGTACTAGGATAGGATCCGAGTGCCCTGCACAGTGGATGATGGCCAGCTTGCATTCAGACAATTTGAAGTGATCAGCAAACTCTCCATAGAGCTGCACAACAACAAAAAACCCAGCTCAGATTTAAACATGTTGGTGAAAAGAGTAGCCTTTGTCCTTTATATCTTCTGACGTCAACCTTTGTGATGTCCATGAGCTCAGCGTCCAACTGGGAGATGGCGTTTTTCACTGAGGGATGATGGGAGTACTGTCTGATCAGTGTTTCCTGGATCTGCACTTGAATACGGACAAGCTAGGAGAAGGCCAAATATATATTTTTTTAATGTCAACAAAGCGTCGGCTAACATTTATCTCAATCACCAGTCAACTCCAATACCTCCATCTTATCCTCGAGCTCGCGAAGAAACTCTCCGTCAGACGCCCGAGCCGACACGCCGGAGGAACTCTTAGCAGACAGAATGGCTCGAGCAATGTACTCCAGACGCTGCTTCAGAGAGATCTCAGTGCTGCGTGATCAGAGAAGAAATGTGAAATATACACAAAGGTAAACATAAACAAAGCACACGTCCTCCTGTTGTGTGTAAACCTGTGCAAATCAGCCAGCCGTGCCAGTACATGAGCCGCTTTGCCGAAGTTACGGTTCTTCTCGTAGTAGCGCCACAACAGGTCCATATTATGAACTTTACTCTGGTCCTGTCTGATCATATGCATCAGGTGTTCTTCAAGATAAGGAGAATTCACCTGAGAGAAATCAGTAGACGTTAGGATGACAAACAAATAGAGAGGAAAGAATCCAAATTTTATTTTAATGACATCATTTATGGGCACCAGACACGCAAGTATAAGTGAAGTTTAACAGCTATCTGAAGTGCTACATGTTTACGAATTTTACCCGTTTATCATCAAACCAGAGCGGACATAAAGAACATTAAATGTGTGGTTCACTGAAAAACTATTTTTTAATGACTATTTTTGAATATAATCGGTCACTGAGCTTTTCATGCAGGCTACACATGAAAATTGTCTCCTACATCTATCTCCAACTTTGGTTTCTGATAGAAAATAGACGGTGAAACGCTAGGATTTGAAAAGCCTGACAGATCTACATCACACTGTCACTTCGCATTCATCGACTCACCCATTTTGACTCACGAAGGGGAAGGCTGCTGTTGGTTTAGCGTCCAGGAAACAGTAGAGAATGTTTCAACTAAAATAAGCTAATCTTTAGCATTAGCAACTCCACCACACGGCAGAACTCCAGGCTTGTGTTATTTGTGGAGATAAAACATCAATGTTGCAGAGAAAACAGAGTCATGCTGCTGTTATCCAATCAGAGGTGACATGTGTGTCCAAAAGTCAGGAAATAAGACCCCAAATCCTGACGCTCAACTCTGATCTGGCTCACTGCTTGTTTCTGAAACAAGAGCACCAGGTCTTTTTCTCCCCAGAGTACAAGTTACAAGGCATCCATTCCAACTAGAGACCACTGCAAATGTATTGATTAAATGAGAGTTCCAAGCCTTTAAAACTCGCCTCTAGATGCACGTTTTTTATTTTAAATGAATAAATAAACAGTTTTGAACACTGAAATGTGCCAGCTTTAGTTTGAACTGTTCAAAGATTATTTTAAATTTTCTTTTAATGTTTATTCTTTTAATGAAGCATACTTTGCTATGTTTACTCTTTTAAAGTTATTTTAACATTGCTTAACTGTTTGGTTTAAAAGAAAACTGAGCACTCATGTCCTCGCTGTGCGTTTGTCTTTTTAACACCTTAATCCAACAGCTGAAATGTCTCCCCAGTCTTCCATCATGTCTATAGGAGTGATTCATCACTAAATTAAACAAATCAGCTTTGTTCATGATCTAAAACATGCAGGTAATGTGCTGGAAGCAGACTGCAGCACCAGCGTGTTAGCTCCACTTTACTAAGACTAACGCCCAGAACACACCAGACGCAGAGGCGCAATGACGCGCAGCGGAACGACGAGCGCATCTAATCTACGCCCTTGTTAACCTGCACTTTCGGTCACATCAGCTGCAAAGCACCACGAAGGCTCGCGCCGTGCAGCAATTGTTTCGGCGTGAGCTCTAATTTTTTATTCTGGCAGGAAGTCAAACCAAAACAGAAGAGGCAGGCCGGTAAATTAACAAAATAGATTGATAAATGTGATCATTTCTGTGTATCTAAACAGACTAGAGAAACGAAAATCAACACACACAAAACTGAAGCAACATAGCGTTTCCACAATTTTAAATGCAGTTTTTACAGCTAAAGATGGAATTAATTAATGTGATTACAAACAAATATCTTTCATTCAAAGGTAAATGTACAATAGTATTATACAATACCGCAAACACTAGTTATTTACTTAACCCTTTAGAATGGAACTGGTCTACAAAACAGCAGAAGGATCAGCGCAGTTTCTGATATCAACAAACTAGGCAAACTGGTAACACACACACACACACACACACACACACACACACACACGCACACGCACGCACCAAGGGCACAGGGGTGGAGTGGGGGTTTGAAAAACAGTAGGCGTGAGCAGTAGTGCTCATCAAAAATTCTCGCCTGATGTGAACAGAGAAGGAACGGACAGTGCGCAAATTTCGTGAGCTATCCACTTGGCGGCGCTTCGGTGTGTTCTGGTCGTAACTGGGAGCAGACAGTCACTCTGAAATTGCAAGTGTAGTATTCTGGCCACAGAGGATGGTGGGATCTGAGTAACCCTTCAAAGGATCATTTTAGCACAAACTGGCTCAAGAAAATAATTAAAAAATATGAAAAACTGGCATAGAATGCCTTTAAATGTTTTACTGTGATTAACAGTATACAGCCGTACAGCAGTCAATCTGTGGACAGTTTGTTGAAAAGGGCTCCAAAAATAAAGATGACTGGTTGATTAATTGATCTTTGTCAATTAAAAATACATTGTCCATGTAGAGGTTATAACATGTCAATAAAGGTTCCTTTAAGCCCCTAAAAGAAGCTGAATTCATGCCTAAAAGGAGGAAACCTAAAAGTACCTCGAGCAGCTTGTCGGAGAGGTCGGCTTGAATCAGCCAGTTGTACAGAGCGATGTGAAACAGTTCATCCTGAGACCTCTGGGCCAAACCGAGCATCTGCTCAAACTGTAGGGGAACCACAAAGTCACATTACAAATTCAGATTGTGTACAGAAATTAGCAAGAACTACCCTCTTGTCTTTTCTTCAACACTCACATGGGCTGTAGCTTCTTCGTTGCTGAGCATGTTGGGATCAGAGGTCATGACAGGAGGTCCAGGCTGCTTGGGGACACTGGGAGATTGAGGGGCAGCTTTGCTCTGGTTCACCAGCTCCTGCATGGTGTCTGTGATGCACTTGTAGCAAGAAAGTCTGAAGAAAAAAAAACAGAAGAAAACCGTTGAAGAAAAACAGCAGACAATTTGGACATTAGTGCCGCCTTTTGATGGCGTCACCTCTCTTGGAAGGCCTGCTGCCCCGTTTTGTCCTCCTCAGGCTCTCCGTTCTTGTAGAAGTGGGGCCCGAGTCTCTGGGGATCCTTTTTATCTGCCGCTGTGAGGCACAACTCAAGAACTCCCTCGTAGAAACGCACTGAGAAATGAAATACCATTAGACGATGTGGCAGCAGCACAGACAGTCGCAGCGTGTTTTGTGCCCCCACCCACCTTGTCTGTACTGGGAGCAAACCAGTGGCAGGTCTATGTTCTGGCTGATCTGCTGGTAGAGCTGTAAAGACTCCCTTAAAGTTCTCTCTTTATCGATCTTGTTCTGGATCTGTTTAGAGCTCTGCAACATCTCATTAGCCTAAGAGGGGGAGGAAATCAAATTCAGTTTACCGAGACACAAAAATCTATGTGAGCTGATCGATATCATGTCCGGGCAGGACCTTGTTGCACCTAAAATGATCTGGAGGGTTAGGGAACTAAAAGAAATAAACAAACATGTGAAAAATATATCAGTTAAAATGTGAAAGTCTTAAAGGTGGCTTGTGTTGGTGAAAATCAACAAAGGTGTGTGTGTGTGTGTGTACCTTTGAGCAGATGCTGTCATCGCTGCTGTACAGCAGTGGACAGATGTCCCGTAGGTGATTGCTGATGGCGTCCACAGAGGCGTTATCTTTGATGTAAACGTTAATAAGGCCTGTGATGAGTGCCCCAGATAATTCCTTCCCTCGGATCACTACGTCCTTAAAACTTGCCCCCTTTATCTGCTCCTGAAATTCCTACAAAAAAAGGGTAGAATAAGTAGAGAGCATCAGAGCAGCGCCTGTTTGCTATGCTAAAGCGCTTCTGCCCACCTTTGGCAGCTCAGACATAATGAGGCTGAACTGATGATCGCAGAGAAGCTTCCAGAGTGCCAGAGTTTGATAAGAGCGGTGCACTAGCTGCTGGATGCCCTGCAGCGACACTTTCTCATAGACCTGAGCTTTGGCTAGTGAAAAAACGAATGAAAACAACATTTTTTTAACAATCAAAGCAATGAGTTGAATACAAATCTATACTTGTTTGCAAACTTTAATTTAAAAAAAAACTGAAGAGGAAAATGATGAAATTCCAGTTCAAAACTCACTGTGGTATTTCCTCTGAAGCTCCTGCTGCACCTGCTGGGAGCCGGCTCCGTCGGGACGCATGAATCCCAGCAGCCTTTGCTGCAGGTTGGCTGGAGAGCTGAAGCTAATGAGAATCCAAGCACAAAGGACCAGAATAAAGACAGAGACAGTCTATTAAAGTTTATGAATTAATGAAAAGAAAGTAAAACTCGGGTTAACTAGTTTTCACATCAGCTTCTCAATCAGTTTAAAGCTCGAAAAGGTCAACTCTGCTGGCATCAAGCTAAAAAAACAAGATGTTTAGTCAGATCCTAACTACAGATGGCACAGCAGGTATCAAACTGGGACACTTATGCATCATTTCAGGTTTTTGTACCCTAATGAGAGCTGATTACTGCTCCTCTTACTCTGTCAGAAGTAAAGTAGGGTAGCATGAGAGCCTGTGCTCACATGGTGCTTTTATCTAACATGTCTTTAAAATTAATGTGTCACTACATTACGACAAAGCACTGCTGTAAGCCGCCGCTGCAGTGGCGCACAGATATAACACAGCGGTCAAAAAAGCCACCGGCTGCTGAAAAAAAATGGCAGTCTCATCCATATTTTGTGAAGAACCAAAAGGAAGTGCATCAATACTTCCTGTAAGTGGTCTTTTATTTAATCTAATTACTTGATTGTTGCTGAGCTATTATAAACTACTACACTCAACGAAAATATAAACGCAACACCTTTGTTTCTGCTCCGATTTTTCATGAGATGGACTTAAAGATCTAAAATTCATTCCAGATACACAATATTACCATTTCTCTCAAGCATTGTTCACAAATCAGTCTAAATGTGTGATAGTGAGCACTTCTGCTTTGCTGAGATAATCCATCCCACCTCACAGGTGTGCCACATCAAGATGCTGATCCGACATCATGAGTAGTGTACCTTATACTGCCCACAATAAATGGCCACCCTGGAATGTGCAGTTTTGCCTCACAGCAAAATGCCACAGATGCCACAAGCATTGAGGGAGCGTGCAATTGGCATGCTGACAGCAGGAAGGTCAACCAGATCTGTTGCTCGTGCATTGAATGTTTATTTCTCCACCATAAGCTGTCTCCAAAGGCATTTCAGAGAATATGGCAGTACATCCAACTGGCCTCACAACCGCACACCAGCCCAGGACCTCCACATCCAGCAGGTTCACCTCCAAGATTGTCTGAGACCAGCCACTCAGACAGCTGCTGAAACAATTGGTTTGCATAACCAAACAATTTCTGCACAAACTGTCAGAAACCGTCTCAGGGAAGCTCAACTGCATGCTTGTCTCCTCATCTGGGTCTTGACCTGACTCCAGCTCGTCGCCATAACAGACCTGAGTGGGCAAATGCTCACATTCGATGGCGTCTGGCACATTGGAGAGGTGTTCTCTTCACGGATGAATCTCGGTTTGCATTGTTCAGGGCAGATGGCAGACACCGTGTGTGGCGTTGTGTGGGTGAGCGCTTTGCTGATGTCAATGTTGTGGATCAAGTGGCCCATGGTGGTGGTGGGGTTATGGTATGGGCAGGCATTTGTTATGGATGAAGAACACAGGTGCATTTTATTGATGGCATTTTGAATGCACAGAGATACCGTGATGATATCCTGAGGCCCATCGTTGTGCCGTACATCCATGAACATTACCTCATGTTTCAGCAAGATAATGCACGGCCCCGTGTTGCAAGGATCTGTACACAATTCTTGGAAGCTGAAAATGTCCCAGTTCTTGCATGGCCAGCATACTCACCGGACATGTCACCCACTGAGCATGTTTGGGATGTGCTTGACCGGCGTATACGACAGCATGTACCAGTTCCCACTAATATCCAACAATTTCGCACAGCCATTGAAGAGGAGTGGACCAACATTCCATGGGCCCCAATTGACAATCTGATAAACACGATGCGAAGATGTGTTGCACTGCATGAGGCAAATGGTGGTCACACCAGATACTGACCGGTTCTGAGTCCCCAGACCCCCAATAAAGCAAAAAAACTGCACATTCCAGGGTGGCCTTTTATTGTGGGCAGTATACGGTACACCTGTTTATGATGTCAGATCAGCATCTTAATGTGGCACACCTGTGAGGTGGGATGGATTATCTCAGCAAAGCACATGTGCTCACTATCACACATTTAGACTGATTTGTGGACAATGTTTGAGAGAAATGGTGATATTGTGTATCTGGAATGAATTTTAGATCTTTAAGTCCATCTCATGAAAAATTGGAGCAGAAACAAAGGTGTTGCGTTTATATTTTTGTTGAGTGTATAAGCATGAAGTGTGGCTAATGCGCGTGTTTGTTTACGGAAGCCGGAGGCTTTTTCGACCGCTGTGTTATACCCGTGCACTGTGCAGCGGCGGCTCACAGTGGTGCTTGCTCGTAATGTAGTCCCAAGTCTAAATCGGCTCCAGGAAATCCTTCGTGTTCTTACTTTTCAGTTGAGGTCGACATGATTATTGAGCTCACCAGGAATAATTGGTATTATTATTGAGTAATTTTAATCACTTCTGCACAAAACAATGCTAGTTCCTGCTATTCACTTCCATTGTTTATGCTAAGCTAAAGCAGACAGAGTGCTACCAGACCAGGAGAATTACTGCGTTGGTAACAAAATGCTTTTTTCTCACTTATCTAACTCTGGAAATACAGAAATAGGCACAATTGACACTTATCATCATCATCATCATCGTCATCATCTTCTTTATTTATATAGCACCTTCCAACTGCCAGAAGGCTAACCAAAGTGCTGTACATGCATTAAAAACATCGCTGACCCATACAATGGTCAACAAAAATAGACATAAAAACAAATAAGAACAGGTAAAAGCAGGAGATAAGAGCAAAAAATGATAATAAAAAAGATAAAATAAGTTAAATAAAACTGGATTAAAATTAGCTAAATCATTTAAAAATATGGCTAGCTCGCCTGCTGAGGAATGCCACTGTATAAAAACGAGTCTTCATCCGACATAAGGCTGGGCGATATGGCCTAAAATCAGCACCAAGATAAATTGAGGATTTCACCTCGATAAAAAATAGAAGATAACTACAGGTATGCGCAGAAACAAAAGTTGTCCACTAGATGGGGCTGTTGCATGTATTACATTTAGTCACATTTTTACATGACTCAAGGTGGTACAGCTTCTTAAAGGGAAGTGAAAGTGGCCAACCTACACACATGTTTTCATTTTTTATTATCTAATTTATTGACATGGGGAAAATTATCTCAATAAGAGTCAGAAATTTCTATAATGATAAATCTGATTTATTGCCCAGCCCTAATCCGACTCTTAAAAACTGGCAGTGAGGGTGCTTGTCAGACCTCCAGTGGAAGTCCATTCCATAGCTTGGGGGCCAAACCTGAAAAAGCCCCGCCTCCTCTAGTTGAGCATTTTGCTCTTGAGACAACTAGTAGGTCTTGGGGGTGGAATATCCCTTTAAAGTTAGTCGATGGTATGAGAGCAAGTGATAAATGTGTTGCTGAAGGTTGAAAAAAATAACTGATTTTAAACTAGTGGCAGACTGCCAAACAGAAAACAAAGAAGTAATGCTGCTTTATGTGGAGAGATGCTTGTCAAGATGTTGCTGTCATAGAAACAAAAAGTGAGCTTTGCTGCATCAAGAGGATTGTTTGTGATACCAGGAAACAAAAAGCACTGAACAAAAACAGAGCCACTACTATACTATCTAATTTAATGAAAAAATATATATATTCAGGGAGTTTTTACCTCACAGTGCCAAGAGACGAAGGACTGAGCTGAGAGTTTTTATCCAGGAACTCCTGTAAACCTTTGATCTGCAGGAGGACCGACTCCAGCTCAAATGAAGCCACGGTGCTTTCCAGCTGAGGGGATGGGAAACGACAGTCAGATTGAACACTAAAAACTAAAACCATCTGCTTCCAATGCTGCTATTTCATGTAAGGCAAGTGTTTTTTTAATTGCAATAAACATTTCAAGAAGTAATTTAATGATCAACTAACAACATGTCATTTGCTGTTGGCAGAGTTTCTAGATTAGTTTATATTTTCAAAATACAAAAAGAGTTGATTAGTAAAGACACTCAAAATAATTTATTTTGTCCTCGAGTCTGACAGTTAAAAGTTCTTACTAAAATTACAGATCTATATTTTCTATTTCAGAAAAAGTCAAGCATTTCCCCAGGGACTGGGGTGTAATGAACATACGTACAATAACAACCGTTTGATGTCCTTTGCTGATGGACGTCTCCACAGCGAGGCTCCCGTCCCAAATATTTCTGTAACAGACGTGAACACGAGAGAGAGAGACGAAGCTTAGGAACATCATCGACAAACACCTGATGTGCCCACATTTTTCAGTTTTGACCTAGAATAATTGTGTGTAATTACCCGAGAATACGAGCCAAGTAGATGCAGATGCCGTTGTGTTTTCCAGAGAAAATCACCTCTGGACCAGCGGACATGGGTGTGATGGGGGCGGATCCAGACTGCATGGAAACGAACGGTGTGGCGAACGCAGGGGGCACGACGCCTGAGGGAAAAAAATACATTCAAAACAGATTCTAATCATTCTTTATGTTGTGATTTACCTTGTGACTAGCCTGGCCTGCCAGACTCCTCCTCTGTTTCATTCTGCACAGAGAAAGAGTCTGGGAACTCTCCTGATCAAATAACCCCACCCCGTGAGAATTCTAACCGAGCCAATCAGCGCTGAGTATCGTACGTCACACACCACAACGCCGTTTGTCATAAACATGGTGACTGAAGTGGAATTCGCAGCGGCTCATTCCTTTGTTCTAAATGATTTGAACATGTCTTTAAAACCACAAGTAGAAGCGCTAAAAGCGTTTCTTCTAAAAAAAATAAAAGATGTTTGCGCCGTTGCCAGATGCTATTTTTTTTACTACAACTAGAAATCTATCACGTCGTGCAGTACAGTCGGGATTTCCGTCTTTTTTCTGATTGGTCATTTTTGAGCTGCCTAGTCCCGCCCCACAAGTGCCTCTCTGCCTGTGAGTTACCAGACTCTTTCTCTGTGCAGAAGTAAACAGAGGACGAGTCTGGCAGGCCAGGCTACCTTGTGACACAGGTTTTGTGTGAGTCTTAACATTTTAGATGACCCACCAGGTGCTGGAGAGCTCATGACGGGACCAACAGTACTGGGCGTTGTCATGGCTGCAGGAAACCTCATCTGTGCTTCTCCCCCATACCTAAACTCCACAATAAAAAGAAAAAAAAAACTCCTATTAGTTTGAATATATTGTGAATTATTGAGATTATGCACAATTAGAAGTCAGGATCTGACCTGAAGAAGGCTCTGGTGGCCCACTGAGAGACCTCTCGGTCACAAGCAGCACTGGAGCAGGCCAGGATCAGAGCCGTGCCACAAGCCTGCTCCTCCTGAAGAAAACCGTGAAAATTGGAAGACATGTGCTGCTGCTAGCTTGTCACTAATAAATGTGTGTTTGTTTCCTAAATAAATTAAAGATGATAATAAAACCGTAATGAAACCTTGCAGTCTTACCCGGTGCAGCTTGAAGAATCGTTCAATCTCTTCACTTTCTCCTCCTGCACAGCTGACCAGGAGGTGGCGAAGCTGATCGACCGGCCGCAACTTTTGAAAGATGTGACTTCCCTAAAGGACGATGATTAAAAAATAAATCTTCTAATGCAATAGCAAGATTAACATCAGTAACACGATGAGTAAAGATAGAGCTTTTGACCTTTGCAGTCAGAAGGACGAACTTCTGAGGAGGGACATTGTGCTGCTGGACAACCACAGGCGAATCAGTGATGGGGATCTGCTCCCTGTTCAGGGGGGTAAGGATTTTGGGAGGTTTCTCTTCATTAATTTCACAAAGAGCCCACGAATGTCCATCAACGTTGGACATCACCTACAATGTGAAAAAGAAAGAGACGTATCTAGTAGAGTTTGTGTCCTCAAAGACATTGTCTAGAAACCCTGTAATCACAATGCTTCCTGACTCAATGACAAACCTGCGTCTCCATCAAGGGCTTCTTAAAGGGAAAGGAGTCGTGATTGATGCACCACAGAACATCACTGTCTTCTGTCTCAGACGCAGTCATGAGGAGAACACCTGTGGGATTAAAAAAATAGAGTTAGAGTTCTACAGTTATCCAAAGGAAAAGGGATGAGAGCTCTTGAGAACTTAAAGGAACACTACAACGCAGCACAGGTGTGTCCACCATTTCAGTTTACCACTAATCTAACCTACTTTGACCAAAGAAGGCTCCCTGGACATTATTAATCACAAAAACACAGCTACAACACTGAACTTTGACACATTTTAGATGCTTACTTTGAATTACCGTAGCTCTGCAAAACTTTAGAAAAACTGTCAAATATGCTGCTCCTTTGTGAGCTCGGCATCAGGATCCCCCAATCCCCACCGGTGCTCACTGCTAACGCCGTTAACACTTTTAAGACCCCGGGAAACCCCAGATGTCTAAAATTGTTGACACGACAGATCCTGGGTAAGTCAGGATTACAGCAGCTTTGACGATCACACAATCGCGTTGCTGAAATAGTAACTTTATTTGGAAAAGGGTCAAAGTGCACGGGAAGCTCTGAGGGATTTGAGGGGTTATTTAAAATAACTCATTATTGTAACATTTGTTCAAAACTAAAAGAGCAGACAGAATGACATTTTGCCCTTAACAGTTGTTCATCAGAGAAGCTAGGGCTGCTCAATTAATCGAATTTTAATCCCAATTACGATCTGAGTTTTGAACGATTATAAAAACAAAACAAGCCAATTATTTGCTCCTCCCACTTGTGCTGCCCTGAGTTGCAAATGAAGTGCTCCTCCCACAGTGTCGCCAACTTAGCGACTTTGATGCTATTTCTAACAGCTTTTCAGACCGTTCTGAACAGTTCTAAGTTAAACATCTTTTTTTAGCAACAGTAGTTTCTGCATCTTTAACGTCCCCCTGCTTCAGCCGTCTCCCCCTGAGCAGCGGCCACAAACTCACTGATGCGCCTGCAGCCTCTCAGAGTTCCTGCTGCTCTAAACATTAAAATAATTATTTCATTTTCTGTTCCTCTGATTACCTTCAATGGTGTCTGTTTGTTGCAACCACCAGGTACAAAAACTAACTAGTTTTTTATTTGACTATTTTTCTGTCCTGTCTGTTTATTATCTTCCTGCACCTCCTCTCAATCCTAAAGAGAAACTGCTACCTGGGTTCATATATATTCACCTTATGAGTTACCTTTGAACTGCAGTTCTAAAAGATCTACCGACCGCAAAAACAGCGGAGTGCACGCTGCGCGCCGGCCGCACCAGTGTGGTGAAGCCACCGGAGGACTAAACAGGTGATGCGCTCCGCTCCACAGCAGCGAAACGCATCAGGCACAAATAAAAGACAGAAAACAAAAGGAAATGAGCCGACAAACGATCGCGTGTTTTTGAGGTGGCGACACCTAATTTGATAATGTGACTGTGGCCGTGCTCTGGACGCAGATGTCTAGAGCGCGCTAACGATCAAAGCTTTGCATGACAAGCTGGTTAAGGTTAGGATGGGGGTGAGGGGAAGGTTACATTGCAAGAAGGTAAAGGTCACAATTCGGTCAAATGTCCGTTTTACCGTGGTGGTCAGATACCGACGCTCTGGCACAGCGCGTTGCCTCCTGACGCACAGGGGCTCGTCCCCTACTGTCTTTTCCGAGGACTGCATCTTGTCGGTCATTATCACGTGACAGCGACTAGTCTATGAAAGGCATAAAAAGTCACTACAAAGCAGTGAAGTCGACTAGTTGATACGACCCCTAGTACACAGTTGCCACCAAAGAGCGCAAGAATGCCACTATCAAAAGCACAGAAGAGCTCGTCACATGATCAAACAATGGTAGGGGGTATTTACGGTTAACTGAGTATTAACTTTATAATGGCTTCAATAACCAGTTAAACAAATTTTGGAAAAACGTGCATCCCCATTTCTTTTAGATTTTTTTGTTCTTGAGGTAATTATTTATTTATTGCAAGTCATATCATCATTGCAACATTAATCACTGTTATTGAGCGTCGCAAGTTTTCATAATATTGTGCATCTAAACCTCATGGCTGAAAATGTTTAGCATTTTGCTGAAAAACCAATTGTTTTTTAAATTTTTCAAATTATTTATCCTCCTGAGACCTGAACCTGTATTTGATGTGATTTAAAAGAAAAAATACATCTAACTATTACAGAGTAGTCTACTCGCGTTAACGAAAACAAAATTACAAATATTAATAAAATAAAATTAAATTAAAAATTAGTCAAATTTCCTATCAAAAAGAAAGAAAACAAATAACTTTAAACTTAGTCAATATTATGTGTCTATAAATAATAACAAAAAGGTCTAAGGTGAAGATAAAATGTTTTAGTGCAAGGCGCCATTGTCCACATATGTGGACACAGGGCCCTAGGAGGTTGAACAGAAAAAAATATACAAAGTTCAACTGATGTTTGGATCATTCTTTGGCCTTTTACCTTTGCTGTGTAAAGCCTTATGGACCTTGGAGGGTTTCTGCAGGGTGGAGGAAGCAGAAAAACCTGGTGGGAGACGAACATGGACTAAAGCAAGCAAGCTTGGGCGAACTGCCATGTTCTTCTGGTGCTGAGGTGCAAACGGCGTAGTGCTGAAGTAAAGGCGAACACCTGTCAAAACATACCATCAGACAGTGGAAGCATGACGCGTATCGTACATCAGTTCATTGCCTAATAATGGTTACCTGAATGAGTGACGGCGAGCAGATGACAATCTGAGGACTCAGATCTGTCAATAACTGAGATCTGAACGATGGGTTTGAAGACAGAACGGTCGATTGTTCTGAAAACGGTTTTAAATAAGATTAAAAAAAGACTTCAGAGTTCACTTAACATATGAAACAAACAGTAAACCAAACGTACCGAGCTATGTTCCCTGCAGCCGCCACTATAGAGCTCTGTGACATTGTTGCTACGCGACTCATACCTTGACCATCAGCACCCAGGTCATACACCTGAAAAGTAAACAAACTTTTACCTGTAAAGCCTCCTTTCTACCGACAAGAAAGCATTGAAAAACAGCCACGAGACGTACCTCGCGGCAATTAGCTGTCGTTACAGTGGACGGGTTCTTTCCCACTGGTAGGAAAGTGTAAAGTTTTGGACGCATCCCAGATGAGTAGGGACTCCATAACATTTTAGTCTATTTTTGATGTGCTATGCTTCCAAAACACGTCAACTCCAGTTTAGATCAGGCCAGACAGGAAGTTAAACATAAACATAAACACTATGTAAAACATCCAGAAACTTTTAAAATGAAAGTCACGTGCAGATAAACGGACGTCATTTCTTGTGCAACCCCGTAGCCGATGTTAACTGAACTTTTTGCATGCATGCAGCTGTCTTACACTTTGCTTTTAACATGTGGACTTCTGAAATCACTTGCAGAGTTGCAATTCTCCCGTGACTTTGTGATATTGCAGAACCTGTGGAAATGCTCTCGGTTGGAAGGGATCTCATGGCTAAAACACCACTATTACGTTACACACTGCTTTCACGTCCAGTGGAAAGGAGACTCAACAGTTTTCGTGTCAACTGAAAAAGTAACAAAAATAATAAAGCTCAACAGGTGTTTTACCTGTAGGACATCTTTCTCAGAGCGGGTGAAGAGAATGTTACGAGTGTTATCGATGGCAATCTGCACAATAGGATCTGAAGAGAACACAGGAGATGGAATATTCAGCAGAAGTTTAATCAGATCAAACTTTCGCTCTGCAAAGAAATGTTAATCATCTTCTCACCATCTTCGGAAAAAGAGAACTGGAGCACAGAGGGAACGAGGAAAGACAGGGAGCTCTTGGAATGGTTGATTTTTCTGCAACGCTGGCTGAGCCAGCCGGCCTCCGCCTGGTAAGCGATCTCATAGAGACAGCCGTCCTTTCCTGCCATGAAGATGCGTCCCAGGTCTGTCGAGGTGATGGACAGGATGTAGGTGTTGTCCGTTGGAATTGAAAAGAGGGGGTCTGGTAGTAACTGCAGCCCACCAGACATGCTGTCGTTCAATCCTAACACAAACGATCAACACAAATTTGATTATGTTCCCTTCATCTTGACATAACATAAACTGGGCATGCTGAAAACTAGAAAAAAAACTAGTTTTAATCTACGGAATCACTTCAGAGCTACACACAATAAAAATCTGTGGCACCCTGAGTGAAAAGTAACTCACCAACATGACTCTTGGGGAAGCTGAGTCCAAGAATCACCACATCCACAGAAGTGGCTAAGACCAAGAGGTAGTGAATGTGTGGCTGTAAAATCCCTGAAAGGAAAAAAAACTCAAATTCATTTTAAAAAAATTTAACAAAACTGAACAAAAACGTGATCTACATTAAACATCACACCTTGTTTTGGCTTAACTAGTCCTACTGCCAAAATAGTTTCAATCAGGCCATCAAAGTAGGCTACATCTCCTCTGCAAAGAACACACAAAGAAAAAAGTGGAGCGCGTTGTCATGAATACAGGCCATCGTAACTAAAATAAAACATGTATTTCAGTGAAAGTAGCAGGCAATGATTAAAGCACATTCAGTAGTGTTATATTAAAAAAATGCACACCCATCTTCATAATTCCACAAGAAGAGGTCGTTGTCGATTGTGAGCCACGCTCGGGAGATGTCTGGAAAAACTCCCATCATGCAGTTGAACTGCATATCTATAAAACAGTTAAGCTGAAACTCTTACGCCAGCAAAACAAAAGCCTGACAAATACATCCTGTCCATCTGAAAGCTGTGGATCGGTGCAAAAGGATACGGCCAAACTGCTCCACCAGCTCAGGTGGCAGAGGAACTCTTCGCATTGCACTGAGTTCTGGGAGGTTTGGTACAGTGAGCAAACCGGGTCCCTGGAGAGGGTAGTCCATGTCCGACACGCCAGAGAGGGACGGCATGTCTGTCAGAACAGTCAACAATCAAAGTTGATTGGTTGGTTGAAATGTCTTTTTGAACATACAGACAATTAATTTTAAAAACATTAACAAAGTAAGAGAAATATATAAAAGAAAGAAAAAAAAGTCTTTGCCCAAAGGCAGTGGGAAGAAGCCAGCTTTTATTCAATACCATCAGCTTGCTGCACACAGCAAACTACCTCATATGTACAATATACATATTTAATACAACATCGAGACTTTACATCTATAGTATTGTTAATAATTACAATATTAATGGTACTATTACTAATAAGAACATATATATATCCATTAAATTTGGCAGTCTTGTTTTCAAATGTTCAAGTCAATATGATTTAAGATTAAACAATTACACTAACTGCAAGTTATGTTTCAAGTATTACATGTTCAAATTCTCTTTTGATTAGCTTTTATTTTGAATTTGGGATGGACTTTTACGGAAAAATTATGTAATGTAATATAATAATGTCATGCTTGTGATGTTTTTATATCTATATGTCCTCCTAAAAACAATAAAAAAAGGGTACAGTAAAACATTTCTGTTTACTCTTTACAAGCTTATTTATCATTTTTGAAAGTTATGTAAAAGGATGTAATCTCACTCAAGTTTAACCATCTGTTATTCGAGGTTGTTTAGTCATCATAATAGACAATAAATTATGTGAATTTTGAAATATTTGCTCTTGATGCTAAGGGAACAGAATATTACAGAGGAACATAATTTCCCACAGCATGGGATGAGAGCAGCTTTGTAAACAAGCTTGCAACCAGCTAAAGGATATGGGAAAAAAAAAGAAAACGATCTTTTACGGCGCGATCACTGGCAGCGCCATGACTGGTGATGGAGGGTTAGTGAGCTGGGGACACACGTGGAGATCAAGTAAGCAGTGCTGACTTTTAGCCACCAGCTAACCGTGGCTCACAACTTGCATGAGCCATGGCTGGCAAGCCGGGGACACGCTGTTTGTAAACACGGATTACCAGCCAAAGGTGACCCACGTCCAAAGTTAACATTTGAGAAGAAGCCCTTGGAGAAGCTCGTCTGTAATGTGTGGAGAACTACAACGTTGTTAGTTAATGTTTGTGGAGATCACGTAAACAATACTGATTTAGCAACTGGCTAGCAGATGAGCGCTGGAGTGTGTTGGGAAATGTCAGGCTGCAGGAACGTACAAAACTACACACAAAAGAGAGGAGTACTGAGTGGAAGGACTTTGGAACGGACACGTTGGGACCAGATCAGGAGTTCTGGTACAAAGAAAAGACGAATGAGCAACTTGAGGTGAGTTAGGGAGTCAGGGGGACACCACTCGGAGGCTGGTGTCCAGCTAATAGCTGGCGGGAATCTTAATATATACGGCTTCTGGACATGATGATGACCTGAAAAACTTCATGTGTCGTTCGATTTCATTGAATATTATTCAAACTAACAAGTACAGCAACAGTGCGGCTAGTCTCTTCTAGTTAGTTGAATTAGCAGACACCATGTTTCCAGGGTGCACTGGCCCCCTGCTGGTACTTTCAGGTTACAGTCCAAACGCACAGCGCGGAGCTCTTATGTCCCTCAACAGCTACTGTATTTCAAGATGGTGGATGGCCATGAAGCGTCAACCACAGTTTGTGTATCAATCAATCAATCAAAGCTTTATTTATAAAGCACCTTCCGCAACCCTGTCAGGAAGCCCAAAGCGCTGAACAAGAGACTAGCTGCACTGTTGCTGTAATTGTTATATATAATTTGTAAAATTTCAAGCCGAGAGGATTATTTAAATTTGATGTTGGTGAGAAATATTAATTAAAAAGGACAAGTTTGTGAACTGGAAACATGGAATTTATAGTAAACAGGTTAAATATTACACACTGGGACTTTAATGAACTGAACTGTATTGGAATACTTGCTTTGTGAAGTGCCTTGAGACAACTCTTGCCGTGATTTGGCGCTATATAAATACACAGAATTGAATTAATCAGTTTTACCGAATATGACTTACTGTGTGAGGGGACGCCGAGCAGCTCGGACAAGTCAGGAAAGTAGCGGTCATCCTGCAGGTGTTTATCAATCAGCCGAGCTGAGTTGTCCAGCGCCTCGGCGAGCGCTGCTGCTGGACTGCTGGGTCCAGCAACGGACGGCATAGCTAGGACAACCACCACTGGCTTGTCTACGAAGGGTAGCGGGAATTAGCAAGAAAGTAAGAAAACAAATCGGATTAACTAAAATGTACATGTAAACTAAATATTAACGTTTCATTGATGCTTCTGTGGTAGCCTAGCCCATTAGCTCCGGTTAGCGCAATAACTGTTTAATTTAGCAAGCAAGCTAGCAACTAGATAACTGTAAGAAAATTAAACCTTTTAGAATGGTTTTGTTCCTTTACCCGAGTGAAAGTGTTCCGCGTGTTATTGGCTTGTTAGGAAATCAAGTTGTAACTCGACACTAGCTGCAAATTTGAACAAAAACAGTGAACATGCACATCCAACCAAGGACCCGCCAACCTCATGCACAGGCACAGGAAATTTCACTTTCTTCTTCGCTTTCTTAATTATCAGCAGAGAGAACCACAGGAACTCCTGTACTGCCACCCTCTGGTCACTGTCGTACCAAAACAAAAATATTGATTTTGAGCAAATAAAAGTAATAAAAAAATTAAATGGAAAGTATTTATGCTACAATTAAATTCACGCTGCAACGGTTTCTCTGTATTATACGCTTCACAACTGGTTTATCATTACTGCTATGAATATAACTGCTTTAAAAATGTAAACATCTCCAATTTCTAGTGTTGACCAAAATTAGCTGCCCATGACAGAATAGAATAGAATAGAATAGAATTTATTGATCCCACAGTGGGGAAATTCACTTGTTAAGCAGCATAAACACAAACACAAGAGAATAATTAGAAGAAAAATAATAACAAAGCAAGCTAGTATCATAACCTTGGGCTCCAGCACTATGCAGCATACTGTAATAAACACAGACATACTATGTAAATCTGATATTGCATGTGTATCGAACATATACTGAGTATTGCATTGACGTCATTGTGTAACAGGATAATGCCAGTACCAGTTAAACTGAGGAGTTATACACTCTTTCTGCAGAGGGGATGAATGATTTACGGTAGCGTTCTGTTTTACATCTGGGATGTCTCAGTCTGCCTCTGAAGGAGCTGTTCATAGTCTCTACAGTGGAATGCAGTAGGTGGGAGGGTTTTTGTTTGAGATGGAGGTCATCTTCCCCAGCATCCTCCTTTTACACGTCTCATCAACTGTATCCAGTGGGCAGCCAAGAACCGAGCTAGCTTTGTTAACTAGCTTTTTCAGTCTCTTCCTGTCTTGGTCAGAGCTGCCTGCACCCCAACAAACCACAGCAGAGTGAACAGAGCGATACAAGAATTTTAGCAGATGAGAATTAACTCCAAAAGATCTCAGTCTCCTCGGGAGGCAGTGGCGGCTTTGGCACTTCTTATACAGAGCACCTGTGTGTGGTTGGACAAGTTCAGTTTACTGTTAAGGTGAACACCCAGGTCCCACCCAGCCCCCACAATGCGGCTCAAAAATTGAGGCCAACCCAGAAGTACCAAAAATTGCGGTTCCACCCTCATCCGCTGGGGGCTGGTGTCAGAAGCGAGCAAATCCTCATTGACTCCCATGTTAAAAATACCAATTTCACAGCAGAAATGAACATGTTTACAGTCTGGTTCCAAAACATGTTTTTGGATTAAATGATCTAGTTTACACTCATGACAACTCTGAGGGGGGTGAATTTTTTTCTCACTCTTCTGTTTAAGTGTATTAAAAGCCTAAAATTCTGTATAATTAATGAGCATCCGACCCACGTGACCACAGAGAAAGCTCCGTGGGAAGGCCTCAGTAGAGCCTCGGTCTGGCCTGGAAACTGTTCCGGGATTTTGAGTCTCTGTGTTTGTGTATTCTTTTTTGGATATTTTTTGTGCAATTGTTGGACAAAATGACTTGCTGTGGCATTAATTGCACTAATAGAGAGTCCAAGGAGTCTCCACTTCATTTTTTTTCGGTAAGTAAAATTATATTTATGTATTTTAGGTCACTGCCGAGCTGAGCTTAGATTTTAACAAGTACTGTTTAACCATGAAATTTAAATGTAATAGGGTAAAACCCAGTGCATTTAACATAATGCTGCACTATAGAAAATGGGTTGAAATATCACATGTTGGTGGAGCTGGGTTCCGACTATCGGCTTGTGGAGCTCTGGATGGAAACTGATGTTTTCCACCCGTTTCTCCCTTCCCCGCAGCTCAGCACATCTCTGTCTGATCGCGGCTTCTGTCTGCTGCGCGGGCTGCCGGCTGGCTTGTGGTTCTCCCCTCCCTGCAGCTCGGCGCATCTCTGTCTGATCGCGGCTTCTGTCTGCCAGCTTGTGGAGCTCTGGGACGGAAACCTTTCCACCCGGTTCTCCCTAGCGGCAGCTCTGCACATCTCAGATTGCAGCGGCGCTTGTCTGCTGTGCGGCTGCCAGCTTGTAGAGCTCTCGGGAGACCTCTGTGTTCCACCCGGTTTTACCCAGCGGTCAGCCCGGCGTATCTCTGACTCAGAAGCTCTGGTGTTGTGCACAGTTAACTCCGGTTGTAGCTAGGTTGCTACCTCCATTAGCTTAGCTCCCACCTCTGCGTTAGCTTTGGGTTAGCTTGTAGCTAGTTCGACCGGGTGTCGTCAGTTGATCCCAGCCTTACAGCCACACCCTCAGCTCCACCTCTCTTCCCTTTTGTGGAATTGTCTGGGCTTGATGGAACCTGTGACATGGTCAAAATGGCGGTGGTGGCCACCTCCCATTTTAGCTCAAAAACTTATTATTGGAGTCTATGGAAACCCGTTGTCCAATATTTATATGTCGATGGTCCCACCTCAATGTCTGCACCCTGGATGTTTGCCGGTGAGTGAGGACTATTTATCTGGAAGTCAGTCACTATTTCCTTTGTCTTACTGTTGTTCAAGCAAAGGTGGTTATGCTCACACCAATCCACAAAGTCCTCGATGACTGACCTTACTCCTGGTCATTCCCCGAGACACACAGCTGACAATGGCCGGGTCATTCGAGAACTTCTGGAGGTAACAGCTGCTGGTGTTGTAGGTGAAGTCCAAGGTGTAGAAGGTGAATAGAAAGAGTGAGAGCACTGTACCCTGTGGAGCTCCTGTTAGGTATTTTGATACTGTCTTAAATGCTTCTCTTTAAGTAATCGTACGTTAATAAGAAAGCCACAGGGTTTTTCTACTTTCCTCATAGCTCTGGAATGTGGGCTGATGAGCATGGGTGTTGGGGAATTAAGAGTCTGCAAGTTGGCTTTCAGCAGACCTCTGCAACTTGAGATTTCCTCTTTAGAAGGTCCCGCCTTAGAAACGCTGTAATTGGTTAACTGTAAACAGTGATGAGTGGTTCTTTGTCCTTCTTCCCTGTGTTTCAATAAAACGGTGCAGAGAACATGCCAGAGTTGATATGACAGAGGCCTGGAGAAGCTTCCGGCCTGTCTCTCTCCACTGTCTCCAACACAGCGCAAAACCTACTGACGTCTCTCCTGTGTGTGGTTCATTTTGGGTTTAGTTTCAGGATCTAAGAAATACCCAACAGCTCAAATACAGACTGTATTCAATAATACAGTCAAAGAACAGAAAGAAAATAAATTAAAACAGGTAACACTTATCAAATTGACAGAAACATCACAGAATCAACTCTGAAGAGTACCTTTCAAAATAAAAGCATGGAGTATCTTCCTCAATAATAATTTTCCAGGCCAAGGGTATATCTGGAACTGGAAGTCCTTTATTTTATTTAAAAAAACTATGTCAAAAACATCTCAGTAATCATCAAGTGTCAACTGATACTCATTTAGAAGTGAAGGTGTTTTGGTATTCCTCTCACAGATTGAAAAGCGTCCATCGGAGTGCCTGAAATAAATCAAAACCAGAAAGCGTCTGGATCCGTCGAGCACAAGTGACTTTTCAACAAAACACAGAGAAAAAGACAAAAAGTAACAATGGTGTAAAAAACAAACTAGAAGTGCTAGTGTGATAATGTCACTGTTTCCCAGTTGTGTAACATAAAAATCCCAATTATATTTAAATCCCTACAGGCACATATACTACACAGCTTTAAACATAACCAGTTATACCAATGATATTTTAACACAGGTGGAACATACATCTAAACGTGTAAAACAAGGAGTTTAAAAGTCTTCAGAGCTCAAAGTCAAACAAACAAATTAATCTGGTGGTAGTTAGAATTCCAAAAAACACTTTATTAAGAACATTGTCAATACACTAGTTTCCAACATTCACTTTTATTTTTTTACAGAATTATATTCAGATATAAACATGTTTAAAGGTCAACTATAATACAGTGGGAGTAAAAATCAAACATCCAAGTTGCTGCACAACAGCGAAGGAACTCCCACACAATGTTTTCACAAACATATCCTTCTCTGCTTTTTCCTGTTTAACTTACACACACCCATATTTAGAAAGTTATGCTTTTGCAATATAATTCCTTCACCAGAACTTTAAAATCTAAACATGTTAACTTTCTTTCTCTGTGGGTAACATAACAGACCCATGGCTGTGGACCGTGACGGCTGTCTTTTAGAGTTATTAACTCTTAGTCCCCTCCTTGGCAGCGTACAGCGCCCGTAACGTCTGTGCCACTTTGTTTGAGAGCCTTTGTCCACTTGTCAAGGGGATCTTCTTGTAAATAATGTCTGACTCCTTAATATTATCCACCCAAGGCACCTTTTTGCGACCGTCCCGTTTCTTTGCCACAGCCCACGGTCCAGAGTACGAACCGGTCATCCAGTGTATGCTGTAGCCACTTCTGGTCTTCTGAACGACCTGGGCGATCTGCGGTCTGTCTTTGTATTTGGGACAGCAGATGGCAACGACGTCCATTAATTCCACTGTCTCTGTCATGTGACCCGAATCCTCAGCTGAGTCCTTGCCTTTCCTTGACTTTTGCTGTGGATTGGACACGCAGTGTCAGTTATCATTGATACAGAATTATGACAGAATAGAAAAGACAAATGTTTAAAATCAGTGATCAATTTCTTCACTTGTAATTTCTCAGACTGCAATTAGATTATATTGTATCATATAAGCCACTTAAAGCTGGAGTACATAGTGTAAAGGTCAACTTTACTCATATCTTTAATACATTTGCAGTGGTCTCTGGTAAGAATGAATGCCTTGTACACCGTACTCTGGGGAAAAAAGCTCTGGTGCGTCTAATGAAGTGTTCAGCTGGAGGTGAAAGTAGCTTCAGACGACAGGATTTGGAGTCTTGATTTTTGATTTTTGCCCATCTCCAGAGAGTGATGATGGCAGAGAATTTAAGTGTGCATCTCGTAACGAAGGTTGTGGGATAGAGTCCTGCTCAAGCTGTCGCAGTTGTTGTGTCAATGAGCAAGACCTTTAACCCGCCTTTCCTGCTGGTGGGGTCAAAGGAACCAGTAGCGCCAGTGCTCAGCAGCCTTGCTTCCGCCAGTGCGCCCCAGGGCAGCTGTGGCTAAAAATGTAGTTAACCACCACCAGCGTGTGAGCGCATGGGTGAATGCCTGATTGTGTTGTGAAGCACCTTGAGGGGTTGTAAAACCATAGAAGGTGCAACATAAATTACAAGCCATTTACCACCATGCCTTGGATTGGCAACTTGACTCTACTACTGACTCCATTTGCTTTGCAATGTTGATGTTTTATCTCCACAATATGGAGGAGCTGACATGTTGTGGAGTTGCAAATGCTAACATTTAACTTCTACTAGCCGAGACGTTCTCTGCTGCTTCCTGGATGCTAAATTTTCCCTTTCGGAAGTCAAGATGGAAAAGTCCATGAATGTTAAGTAACAGTTTGACGTTGATCTGTCAGGCTTTTCTAATCCTAGAGTTTCACCGATAGGTGTAGGAGATTATCTTCATGTTCAGCTGACTGATTATAATCAGAAATAATAAATAAAAAATGGGTTTTTCAGTTAAGCAGCTCCTGCAGAACCCGATGAAGGCTGAGAGGATAACTTAGTAGTTAGATTCAGGTGTGTCTGAGCAGGAACGTAACAAAAACATTACTTGATCGTAAGCACTACAAGGCTATTTATGAGAGTATGCACGGTATGAGGGGCTAATTTCCTTCCTGAAGGGGAGGGGGAGCATGAGTGGGAGCTATACCGTTCAAATTTCAAAATCTCTTCTCGATGACATCACGCTACAGACCCCAGCTTTAAAGGAAAACGTGTAACACCAGATCACAGCTGAGTAACCATCAAAACCAGCTACGAAAAGGTGTGATGCTTTTCATGTAAAAATAGATGGATGTTTTTTGCTGCCTCAAACTCTCTTTTTAAACGTTTTACTTTTATAAACTTTTTATTCTCTTTACTTTTTTCAACAAATACCTCAATCATGCCAATAGAATCATTCTCAGTGATGACCTGCAACAGTTTTGCCCAATTTCCAGTCTTCAAAAATGCTGTTTTCTGCCTCAATTCCTAAAGTATTACATGTAATTGTTCCAGTCGACTTGTATTCACACTGAAGCTCATTTTTTCATCACTTTGAGTCGAAAACGGTATTTTACTTTGGATCAACAAAGACTGACCCTTCAGATCAGATCATTTCCAGTCAGGTCTTCTACGATAAAAATCTAGAGCCGGGCTATTCAATTCTGGTCCTGGAGGGCCGGTATCCAGAATGTTTTAGTGGTGTCTCTGCTCCATCACACTAGATTCAGTGGTTGAATCACCTGTGCAGCAGCTCATCAGGCTCTGCAGAAGCCCGTTAATCACCTGCTGACTGAAATCAGGTGCATTGAAACAAAAGCGTACTGGATACCGGACCTCCAGGCCCAGAATTGAAAACCCCTGATCTAGAGTTTCCATCCTTACCGCGGGAGGCTCTTCCTCCTCACTCTCCTCGTCGTCTGTTTCCAGCGGAGCAGTGTGATTACTGTGGTTCTGGTTCTGGGGTTTTGGGCCCTTCAGCAGCGAATTGATGGCTTTGTTTCTCGCGTTGGCATTTGCTTCGCCACCTTCCTCATCTTCTTCCTCGCGATCCAAGTGCTCCATCAATACCTTAAACTATGAAACAGAAAAAGTTGGCAAAACTTTTATTTAATCTCAACTGGAATTTAAATCCAACACTTTGCGTCTCTTACATAAGTGTGCATCCAGAACAATGAAACACGACGTACTCTAGAAAGATAAAAAGAATAAAAAGTTTGCTTACGTCCAGAAATTGTTTGACGATATTCTTTTTTGTCTCATGGCTGAGTTCGGTGTTGGCCGAATCACTTGTCAGATAATTGAGAGTCTGACGAGGGTTGAAGTGCACCTTTGATTTCCTGTTCACTGCCTTGTCATACACCTTAGCGGACTCAGTAGGAGAATATTTCTGGATTTTGCTGTGAAAACAAAAATGGTGTTGAGAGGCCTGCACAATGAATTCATTTAAGATTTGTCTTGTGGACATTTCTGACCTGTCTGAGAAGCCATAAAGGTTTTTCAGATGCTGTTTGAGCACCAGCAGAAGCAGAACACCCTGCGAAGCATTGGCAAATTCCATCAGCGGGGCTGCGTTTTCAGGCAAACGGTCCATAACCGCGTCCTCATCTTCCAAGTCCGAGTCCGACTCAGCGACTCCAGGCTTCTTCCGTCTGTGGATCTCTTCATCTTCCTCATCGCTGCTGCTGGATGAGCTGCTGCTACTGCTACTGCTGCTGCGCTCTTCATCCTCATCATCCCCGTCGGAACTGTTTCTTCTGTGGTGAGAGTGCTTCTTCTTCCTCTTTTTAGTCTTCACTTTCTTTTCATGCCTTATAGGCTCCTTCCGTAAATTCTGCCAAACAAGAGAATCACATAAAAATATAATTTGTAGTTTACTTGGCTGGTTCTAATCTAGAATTTTAAATTATGCAGCAACGAAAGAGAGCTGAATCTAAATGTTTTGGATTCTACTGAGGCATCCAGGAAAAAAACGACCAAATAAGAGGAATTTCTGTATAATTTAAAATTACTGGTTATATGTTTGTAAATGTTTGACCTTGACAACAACACTGATTTAATTTAATAAATGTTTTACAGAAATCTGCCAAATTGTCAGAAAAGTTATAAACTCAGAATTTCTGAAGCAATCGAGGCAGTCTGACGAAAAAGATAGCAGCAAATAATCCTATTAGCAAGCAGTAGCTGAGTTTCCCCAGCTGTAAATGATTCCCACCTCCTTGAAAGACTGGAGCAGGTTGCTGCCAGAGATGGATAGAGTGATGTCTACGTGGTGCATGATGAAAAGAGGCTCTTCCTGGGTTTGGTAAGGGAAGCAGGCCAAGTTGTCGGCTACAAAGAGCAGCATGTTCACCTCGATTTTCTGCAAACAACATATAAAGAATAAATAAACCAACCTTTTTTACACCAGAACATTAAAGAGTAACTAAACCCCAAAATAACTTTTTTTGCCAATTAACTGTATAATTGGGTCTTTACAAATGCTATCTTTCTGTTTCTGTGCATTTTTTGACATGTTTGTGTAAACGTAATTAAATCTAGAATGTAGGTCTAAAAATGTCTCAGTGGGCTGAACTGTGGCTACTGCATTTTAAATTTGTGATTGACTGGGACTGGTACAATTTCACCTCATCGGTAGACTCCTCCCACTCCTCCTCCCTTCCGGGAAGGAAATTCCCCACACTTGGCCATGCCCATCCGTGCCTCCTGGCAACGCCCACTTTCGTAGCATTTTTCAAATCTTGACTAGGGGTGGAGTTACATTTTCTGATGGTGTGCAGTCCCTCTTTAATGAATGAGACAAACTTACAGAGCTGTCATCAAACAGGTTGAGCAGAGAGATGAGGAACGCCCGTCTGTGCTGTCGGTTTCCCCGGACCATGGTGTAGAGGTGGGAGCAGAGAGCCGAGTCTGAGTCATCGTGACGAAAACCTCGGATCACCACTTTTTTGGATTCGTTTATGGCCTGCTGCACCTGATAGGACATCTTCAACCCTGCAACAGCCTTCATCTGCACAGAGTTTCATGACCAATCAAGTATGCAGATTACACAAAAAATACTTAAAAGTACTTTAATTTGAGTTGATTTAAGCAAAGCCTAGTTGGAGGAGTGGTGGGCAGAAAACAGCAGGATTTGGAGTCTTGGAGTCTTACTCATTACTATTTATGATATGCAAACAGTGTTTCCGTTAGATAGGCTTCCATGAAGACCCCGAGAGACGGAAGGGAAGCATTCAGTGCGTTCCCTGCTCTCACGGACGATGCAACTCACCCCCATCATACTCGTGTGATCTTCTCAGTCCCTACACCCCCAGCAGGTCCCTGAGGTCCAGTGACCAAAGCCTACTGGTTGTGCAGCACCAGGCTAAAGACCAAAGGTGACAGATCATTTACTGCTGTGGCCCCCTGACTCTGGAACTCTCTCCCCCTGAGCCTGAGATCAGTGGACTCAGTGGGGCGACGGTGGCACAGGAGTTAACTGCTCGCCTCGCAATCGGAAGGTCGCAGGTTCGAGACCCGCTCAGTCTGTCGCTGTCGTTGTGTCCTTGGGCAAGACACTTAACCCACGTTGCCTGCTGGTGGTGGTCGGAGGGACCGGTGGCGCCAGTGCTCGGCAGCCTCGCCTCTGTCAGTGCGCCCCAGGGCAGCTGTGGCTACACTGTAGCTCATCCCCACCAGTGTGTGAATGTGTGTGTGAATGGGTGAATGACTGATTGTGTTGTAAAGCGCCTTGGGGGGTTCCAGGACTCTAGAAGGCGCTATATCAAATACAGGCCATTTACCAAAAACAGCTGAAAACTCACCTGTTCAGATTGGCTTTTGCGTGACCTTCTGTTGATCACTACCTTCTCTTTGTACTGCTGTTTCTATCAATTTAGTCTTTTTTGGGATCCTGTGATTACTTTTTTATTTTTTCTTCACATTTTTTAAGTATATTTTGCCCTTTCCCCTCCCTTTTTTAATTATATTTCCAATTCAGTTTTAATTATTTAAAAAAATATATATTGTGATGCGCCTTGTGACTTTTATCTTGAAAGGCGCTATGTAAAAAATAGTTTCTTCTACTTGTTTCTTGAGTCAGAAAAGGGTAGAATGCCTTCTCTGGGTCAGGGATGAGGTCCTGCCCCAAGTGGAAGAGTTTAAGTATCTCTGGGTCTTGTTCACGAGTGAGGGAAAGATGGAAGCATGGAAGCATTGAGTCCCATTGCTAAGGTCTTTGATATGACCTGACCTAGATTTGAACCCTGATCTCCCAGTCCCAGGGCAGACACTCTACCACTAGGCCACTGAGAATGTGCTGCTGGTGATGCGTCTGCAGTGATGCGGGCGTTGTACCGATCTGTCGTGGTGAAGAGAGAGCCGAGCCAGAAGGGAAAGCTCTCAATTTACCGGTCGATCTACGTTCCTACCCTCACCTGTGGTCACAAGCCTTGGGTAGTGACAGAAAGAATGAGATCACAGATGCAAGAGGCTGAAATGAGTTTTCTCTGCAGGGTGTCTGGGCTCTCTCTTAGAGATAGAGTGAGAAGCTCGGTCATCCATTCTGCATTAGCAGCTGATAATACCAGTACTCTTCATCGATGAAGGCAGCATGTAAATCCTCTCAGTTTTACTTTTATCTGCACAGCAATCCTAGATACTCCCACTTCAACTCCTATATGGTCAGAGTTTGCTAAAATAAAGTTTTTTTTTAGTTTTTGACTGATTTCAGTAGCGGTAAAGCAGCAGCTACTCACATGGATGAAACCTGAATATTTCTTGTCAATCTCCACTAGTTGTTGGTCTGCTTTGTTCTTCATGGCTGGCTCTGGGTCTGTTCCAATCGCAATCAAGTACGGTACACACTACAGAAAAGAACAACATTTACATCTTGTGAACTCTAATGTCTTGTTTTGTGATCTGCATGCTTGGTTAAGATTGTGAACACACCTGTACAGGGTGGATGAGGCCCTGGCTGAGAGTCAGCGTAATGACATTCAGCGAGTAATGCCGCACCGTAGACTGAGAGTGGAAAAAGGACTCCAACACCTGCTTTAGGTAAATCTGCATGATGGAGCTGCTCATGCCCGATGAGATGTCCCCCATTTCCTTCAGATCTTCCTGTTTGGCTTGGTTCTTCCCTGAATGGACAACATCAGCAGCATCAGTAATGACGTATGTGTGGACAGGATCTGTGTGAGCTGAGAGTGGTCCACTCACATTCTCGATCTGCTTCTTGCATTCGAGAGTCCTCCTCCTGCAGGTATGTCTGCAGGTTTTTGAGCACCTGGATCTTCAGATTGACTGTACTGCTCTCATCTGACAGGATATTGTTATACAGAACCTTCACATCCTGCACAAACATGAGCTCTGGGTGCATGATGAACTGGAAGCCTTTAAGGAAGAAACAGAAAAATCCCCTCTGAGAATACCAAACTCAACTCAATAGGCAACAAACAGATTAGAAAAGCTACAAACAGCAAAATTACAACATAAATGTTGTGTTATCTGACTGACCTAGCCCTATAATGGCCTTGATCTGGACTTCCTCATCTTCATGAGAGGTGAAATACAGCAGAAGCTCCAATACTTTGTCCTTAATGACAATCTAAAAGACACACATAAAGCAAGATTCATCAAAAAAAAGCTCTAAAAGCAACTTTTAGGGAAAGGACGAGTGTTTACCTTGTTAGAACCCTTAAATTCTTCTTGGTCAAAGTCAAAGTGTCGACAGAGAGCCCCCACGGTGAACAAGGAGCGCAGCAGGGTGGGTTTGCTAGTAGCCAGAGTGGAGCAGCTGGAGTCCTCCTGATGCTGCGTCTTGAGTTTAGCCAGAGCTCCTGAAAAATGAGCGTAAAACAATGAATATAACATATGACCTGTGCAATCTGACTCAATCTGCAACGAGCAGTGGAAACGTACCATAGTACCGGTTAAAACAAGCCCAAACAAACTTGTAGTTGTGTGTGACCTTGTTCACAATGGCGCCGAGACAACTCACACAGTGTTGCACAACCTGAGGAGCACACACAACAAAGAATACAATGATTTAGTGATCACTTTTTTTTTGTTTGTTTTCCAAGGAGTAAGGTGTAACAGCTCTGAGCTGTAAATAAGACTAACCATCATGCCGTATTTCATGATGAGCTTCATCAGGTCTTCCTCTGTGGTGGTGAGGAAAGTCTCACTTGGGTTTTCCATCAGAGGAATAACAAGCTCTAGGATTTTGGCAACATTACAGATCACCATGACATCATTCTGGGTCTGCAATCATAAATTAGAAAAAGGACAGTTATACTTTTTGCATGAACTATGATTTGACCATTTGCAAGAAACAGTGGCAGCTTCATGTAGCTGCCACTAGATGGTGGTATTGTACAACATAAAAGGTTTGTCCAGCAAAAAAAAAAAAATCTACGACTCAATCAAGTTAGAAACTTTGCATGACTGAAAATAAAATAAGATGGTTCTTACAATGCATTTGTTGGTCAGGTAGGGCTGCAATGTCATGGTGTGTTTGACCATAAACTGTGATCTGATTTTAGTGATCAGGTAGAGAGTGGTGATGCACGCCACCAAACGGCTCGAATTGACCCCTTTGTCCTCACAGTCTGAAAAGCACATATTAAAATGCTTTTTATTACCAACAAATCAAATAAAAAATCACTACATTGTCGCTAAATACAGGACATAGATTACTGTTAAAATAAACTGTACCTGCAATGGACTCCTCGTATTTAAGTATATGTTCCACTAAATTGTCCACCAGCTGGACACAGGCTTTCTTGGTAGGTTTGTATGAAGCGTTCTCCTCTGATTTCAGAAGCTACACAATCACAAACAGTAGTTAGAACGACTAAGTAACAAACAAGGATCTTGTTGGTGAATTACAAGAGTTACAAATCTCACATTTTGCAGAAGCTGCTCAAACCAGTCGTAACCAGAATCTCTGCATGCCAACACCTGGGATTAAACCAAAACATGAGTGAAGTTAGATCACAGCAACATCTAAAATAAAAAATGCTTCTTTTGTTTTGTTTTAAATAGCACTCACCACATCTGTGACGTTCAGGACCTTTCTGGTCATGGCGTCTCTGTCGTGACCGGGTGTGGGGGAGAACCAGAGTTTCTGGAACGTTTCATTCACCAGTTTCTGCAAAGGGAACCATGTTTGGGTATATATAATGTATCTAAGCAACAAAAAAGGCCCATATGTACAACACACACACTCACACACACACACATTCATCAAAACACAAACCTTGATCCCTTCTTCGTCATTGACCCTTCGGATCATTTTGACACACATCTCGGTAATCTTGTGGAAGTCTGGCTGCTCCAAACAGATGTCCCTCAGAATCTTAATGACTCTTTTTCTCACACTGATACCCGTGTCCTGCGCAAACGCAAAATGGCATTGGCTACATAACAAAGTGCTTATTTACAATGGCTGCTCTAAGTCATAAAATGTGACTTTACAGTAGACAGATCACAAGAAAAGAAACCATTTCCCATTCCCTGTAACTACTCTGCCATTTTAATCCACAAAGTATTTTTAAACATTTTTATCTCTTAAAACGTGTATACTCATAATCTCCTTTTTGCTCCTTTAATGAATAAAATTACTGTAATCAAAATGTTTCATGGCTCAAAACAGAACACTTGAATGAGTGAACATTTGAACCGATTTGAACACAGCCTCCTGCAGTTCTTCCTTTGATACATAGGTGGTAGCGTTGGGAAATGATCTAACCTCAGTTGAACTTTTGCACTTTAAATGACCTTTTTTGTACAGAATTAGTCAAAGATCCACTTGAGACAGCTGTGTGATAGATGTCTTCTATTTCTCTTCACAAGTCCCCCAAAACAGGACACTAATGATTGCTACCCTTCCCAGATGTGTGTGTGTGTGTGTGTGTGTGTGTGTGTGTGTGTGTGTGTGTGTGTGTGTGTGTGTGTGTGTGATGCACTTGTGCAGTAAAAAAGAAGATTTTTAAAATTACCAGTATCCTTTCAATGAGCATGTCATAATACTGTTCGATGAGCTCAGGTCGACTAAGGACAAAGCGGCCGAGAAGCTCCACAGCTGCCTCTCGGACGCTTGAGGAGTTGTCCATGAGGCGGCAATGCACCCCACGCTGCATATCCAGCTGTGAAACAAACGTAAGCGGTTGGTCCCACAAACTTTAGATTGGGACTGCTTTCGTACAAACAGATAAGAGACAGAAAGTGGAAAGACCCTTCTCATGCGTGAACATTGATCAAAATGTCTCTCAAACAGAATGGATTAACACTGGAGTGTCGGCTTTGACTGACAATCCTGAACCTGGCTAAGCTAAGCTATGCTATGCTAAGCTGCTGTCCGCGTACGCTGAGTAACTTACTCGTGCTAGAATACTTGGATCCACAGCCACGACCTCTGACAGACACTTCATGGCTTTAGTTCTCACTGCAATGGCGCTCTCCCCCAGGACTCTCAGAATCTATAGTAAAAAAATTGAAACATAATAAATATCTGTAACATCAGGCATATTTATGTTACATTTATCATCTTACCTGTGATAAATAAATGTCAAAGCTCTGCGCAAACGGCCTCATAGAGGCCAGATATCTGACAACTAGACACGAGTCTTCATAGTCTATGGTGTCAGAGTTCACCCTGCAAAGAAAAGTCACGAATACTATTAACTTTTATTATTGGTATTATTAGTTACTTAAAAAGAATGAGTACTTACCTCACAGAACTGAAATCCGTCGGTGTCGTCTTAATGATCTTGCGGAGGAACTTCTTCCGGATCTCGGCCATCTGCACGATTTCCTCACTTGAGTCAACATCCTTGAAATGTCGCCGACCTTTAGGGTCCTCGTCGTATTCATTTTGAGACTTTATCGCTTTTTCTACCTCGACTGTAGTGTCCCTGTACCACTGGGCAATATAAAAGTTCCTGGCGAACTGTGTAAAACAAATGCAATCATAAAGAGTATTTTACGCTTAAAAGAAAGTTAAATAAAGTCAATTTTAATCAGTGGAACTCAAAATTCTCACCAGTAAATCTGGTTCTGTATCAATGTTTTCATCCAGGAAGTCCAACAAAGCTTTTTGGAGTTGCTGTACCTCATCGCTACCTGGACTCTGCAAAAAGGGACAAACATGTCAGGAGTGTGTTGAAAACAGATCCCATTGCTCTATTAGTTTATAAGTAATAAACCCTTCCAGTAGCTCATCCACCTCTTTAAGAATGCGATCAATAGCTCTTTGGTTCATCTTGCTAGTAAGAGCATCTTTACGCAGGCGTGAGGCGACCGTGCCGAGGTAGTCCAGAGATGCCACCCTGAGCGCCATTTCTGTCTGCTTGTTACTGAACTGGTGAACCTGGAGTAAGAAATGTCATAATGACAACAAATGATGTAAACAACCAGACGGATGACGAGTGAAAAGTGTCACTCACCAGCAGGCGGCCCAGCAAACTGAGCAGCAGTTCAGCTGCAGGCCACTCAGGCTTACTGACAGCAGACAGCAGGTCATGAACAAAGTTCTCAAACAGAGGCCTGTAGTCCTCCTCTCCCTGTTTACTCCCACATCTGAAACACACCACAATCCTCTATTAAAACGCCTTTGTGAACAGCCGCCTGGTTGATATGAGTAATAAAAAATATAGGTGACAGGAGGGAGCTGAATTTCAAACGGCTGTAGGCTGACACAAGAAGAGAATGGAAGCAGACACATTTCATGTTCCAGAAATAATTACTTACTTCTTCAGAAACACTGAGAGAAAGTTCTGAGCTGTCCTCATGGCGGTTTCATAGGTGTTTGTAATGAGAGCGTCTCTATCAAGCTAAAATCCAAAGTAACATTAAAAAAATATTGTTTATTTTTTTCATGACAATAATGACAAATACAAATCGATCCACTTGTTTATGGTCACCTTTTTGTTCTGCCCCTCCTCGGCCTCTTTCTCAGAGGGAAAGTGAACGATGCACTGGATGAGCTGAAGGACGAGGGCCGACACCATCTGGATATACAACGGCTCTCCGTCTGAGTCAATGCTGTTCAGCCTAATAAAAACGAGACGTTAGCGTGAACAACTAAGCCATAACTCATTATTCTGATTTATGTCACCTTACTAAAAAAAAAAACAAGACAAGTTACCTAAAGTTCCTGAGATTGCGTTTACTTGTAGGAAGCTTAGCCAGGGAGGTGAAAATGTCCTCAAGAATGAGCTGTCTGTGCTTCTCGTAACGACTGAAGACCTAAAGGGAGAAGCACAAACAATAAATAAAAACAAAAATTAATAACGCCACCATGGAGAAAATTTAAAAAGCACGCCAGCTCCAACTTACTGCAGTGACAAGTGTGATGGCACATAACTGCAGTTCACTGACATTCTCCACAAAAAAGGGTGTAGTACCAAGGTTAGACACCTAGAAGAGATGAGCACACAAAAACACTCGGAGGTGACATGAGGGCACACACCTGAGCCTCAGAATCAAAACAGAGAATAAAAACGAACCTGGAGGATTGTGGTGTCGGTGAGCAGCTGGATTTCTAGGAGCTCGGAGATGCTGCTGATGATATCACACACTTTGTTGTAGAGCACCACGACCACTTTCTGTTTGTGGGCAGAAGACTTCGCTCTCTTGGACTTTGATGTGCCACCTGGGTGAAAAACAATAAATGGGAACTGAATTAATTAATTTATAAGACAAGAGACACTTGAAGGAATAGGATATTGCACATGTCAATACTGCAATATGTAATGAGACATCAAGTGTGTCCAAATTCATCCTCGTGAGGACCTGTCCTACCCGGTCCATGTAGGCCAGGTCCTTCCACAGCCGCTAAGACCAGAAGTGAGCGGCTGTGAATTTGGACCATCTAGCCTTTTTATTATTCCCACCTCTCCCTCAGCGTAGATCCAGTCGCCTAGCAACCACGATGCCACTAAGCAGAAGTTAAAATTAAACTTAGCAGCTATAATGAAGAAATACCTGAGACTCCATGCAAGCTCGTTTACAAGAATTTTTCTTATTATTTTTGACCCCAAAAAAAAAAGCCTGACAACACAACCACTTTAAGTTTTAATTCTTTTAATATCCTAACATTTAAAATCATAATCCTCTCCAGCTTTGTCTGCTATTATAACAAGAGCAAAGATCTCACGTTCGACCTGGAATGAAGACCTGTCCTAATTCAGGGACAGTTTAGTTGCTTTGCTGTGACGTCATCAGTCTTAAAATGCGAACTCGAATCGATGCAGCCCCTGGATTTGGACACATCTAAACTGTCCTAAACTTCCTACTTTGTAATCCACTTCCATCTCGTGTTAACTTGTCAAACACAATCTGACAGCTCCTGCCTAACAGGTAAAAAAATAAAATAATGGTGTACTTTTTTTCCTGCTAACTCGACATTGTCTCAGCCACAGAAATGATAAAAATGGCCTGTATTTGATAAAGCGCCTTCTAGAGCTCTACAACCCCACTCCCAAGACATTTTACAACAGTCATTCGCCCACTAACACACACACACACACACACCCTGGTGGTGATGAGCAACAATGCAGCCACAGCTGCTCTGGGGCTCTGAGGCGAGGCTGCCGTACACAGGTGCCACCTGTCCCTCCGATCACCATGGTGCACGCAAAGTAGGTTAAGTGTCTTGCCCAAGGACACAACAGCAGCGACAGACTGAGTGGGACTTGACCCTGCAACATTCCGATTACGGGGCAGATGCTTAACTCCTCGGCTACCGTCGCCCCACAAGCTAGTTCCTTCATATGTTTTTATTGGCTGCAAGCATCACAACAACAGCTTCCTTCCATTTCTTGGCATCTAAAAAACCAGAAGACCTCAGGGTGGAAAGTCACTCCTGAGTTTTATTGCAACATTAATCTCAGATGCAAAAAGGTGCTATTGAAAGGAAAGTGTTAGTGCTGCTGACCTCCGTGGCGATCCCCCCTGTAGGAAGAGTCATACTGAGGGTACACAGAGTTCAGCAGGTGAAACTTGGTGAACTGCAGCACCCTCTCAATCACATCCTCTATGTAAACCACTTTGGGCATGTGTGGAGACGTCATTATGTTGAGCGCCGTCACACAGGCATCGGCCGACTTGGTCACACGCTCCATGATGAGATCACGCCACAAACGCTCCTCGTCCATGGAGTCATTATCCTGCAAATGTGTTAAAATCATAAACAATAAAATCACTTTTGCAGCTTAAAAGTTGAACCCCATCAATATCGTCAGGCCAAAAACGTACATGGTTGATCAAGGTGGAAAGGGTGACGCTGTCCTGAATGTTTTTTTCCAGAATATTCAGAATTTTCACCAGTTTACTGGATGAAATCTAAGAAGAAAACAAACAAGATCGACAGGTTATTTTCATACAATGCTGCTATGGGTTTGTAGTGTAAAAAACAAGACAAAAACACTTTTTTTTTTACCTTGTTGAAGATTCCCATTGCTTTAATCTTAGTAGAATCGCTGCCCAGCTCATTCAGTTGCTGCTTTCCAAGTAAGATCTCTTGAGGTATCTCATCATCATCTATTACAGAGAGCAGGGGATGTTTCTCAGCTTTCCACTTCATCAAACCCTAGTAGGTTTGGAAAAACTGTAACTAGGGTAGTCACGGTAACCGTTGTAGCGGTAAACCCCGGTACAAAAGTTAACAATAATAATAACCGTCTTGTTTTTAAAAAAAATATTATCTCGGTGGATTACCGTGGCTGCGGTGTAGGCGCAGTGACCCTTACCAGCCACCGTATCATCTACTGATGTTGCCGGCGGCACATGCACACTTTGTTGTTTACAACCAAAACTTTCTTGAAGCTAAAGCTGAAATAATGGCCAAAGGAGGAGACGGCAGCGCTCAGGACATTTATTATCCCTCAAAGAAGACAAAGTGGGAAGTACGGGCATTTTTTGGATATTTGAAGAATGCCGAGGGACAGTTGATAGAAGACGGCTATCCTGTTTGCAGCACGTGCAGAAAAAGTGTCTGTGAAAGGCAGCAACGCTTCAAATCTCATGACACATCTGCGTGACCATCACTCACAACCCTACAGTCAACGCAAGGCAAGCTAATGTTAGCGTTTTAGCTAAAATGCGTGATCCGAGGATTTGGGTTGAGGGAGAACGCAAAGAGTCGCTATATAAAGCAGCCGCAGCGTCGCTACCTGCATATAAACCGTGTCGCGGACACCCCCATGTTGAAATGACGCTATGCATTACGGGGCTCCCAGCGGCAGATAAGAGTTGGTCTCTCTCCGAGAATAATTATGAATTTAACAATGATTACTGCCTGATGACATTTTCCCACATCTGCAAAGCTCACTGGAAGGACACAAACCGAGGACAATATTTTCCTGATATAGGGTTTATTACTCAAGTAAGGGTAAAAAAAAGTATCTGATTAGAAGGCTACTTGAGTACTGAGTATCATCTGATCTAATATTTTTAAATGATGACATCAAACAGACAAAAAATAAGAAGTTATGGGCAAATATTGGTATTTTAAAGACTAAAGGGGAAAAATGTAAACAAATAAAAAACTACATAATTACAAAATCACAAATTTTAGGCAACATTTAGACACAAACTGAGGACAATATTTTCCTGATATACAGGGTTTATTTAGTTGTCTGTAAATGTTACATGTTTAAAAAAATACCGCGATAATACCGAAAACCGTGATAATTTTGGTCACAATAACCGTGAGGTTAAATTTTCACACCGTGACAACCCTAACTGTAACACTTCGTATTTACCTGCTTCAGTGAGGTCCACGTCCTCGAGGCTTTCGAGAATGGTGTCCATGCTGGAAGTAAATCTCTTAAATGGAGATGAGTCCATCATTTCTGTAAAAAAACAAAAACAACCCAAATAAAGCAAAAATCTGTAATTTTACAGTCATTATGAACTTGCTAGCATCATACCAGAAGTAAACTTGATACCTTCTAATGACATTTTGGACTGGTACGCCATCCTGTTCTTCTGTTTCTCCTTTTTCTTCATTTTTATTGCAACTGAAAACAAAGACAACAGTTTAATGAAATACAGCTTTTTACAAGACCTGTATGAGCGGACCATTCCACAGGACTACAACACTCATGCACATAAACTATTTCTATTCTGACGTTCGTTATAAATTCTCACCATCACTCAGGTTTGGCGGTGGACTGTCATTATCAGAGTCATCTGAGCGCCAATCCCGATTACGGCGAGAGTTAGAAACCCCACTTCGCTTGTGATCCCTGGAACCCTTCTTCTCCTCAAACTTCCATGTCTTGTCGCGATCCCTCTTTTTTCTTTTTCTTGCAGCTGAAACAAAAGCAGAGACGTGTTTAAAAAAAAACTCACAAACTTGAATTCAAAATGTTTGGTTTTATTTTGAACTCTACACGCATTATCTGTCAAGTAACAAGCTTGTGTCTGAATGCAAAGTTTTCAGGTTTAATACTCACATTCGTCGTCAGAATCAGACGTTTTGTCATCCCCATCCTCCGAGTCCTCTTCAGCATATCTGGATCTCTGACTAATCATGCTGTGCCTTCGCTTGTTTGCTCTCTCACAAAACGTCCCTGTAAGCAAAAGACAGCTAGTTTTGAGCTAATTAATCTGGAGTGATTTGGGATTAATGACTTAAATGCCAGCAGGCTTCTTTCACCTGTATCTACTGTGTTTTATTTTGCTTTATAAAAGTGTACAGCAATTTAATGACCTTTTACTAAAAATCACATAATCGCTCATGACCTTTTTCTAAAAATCACATAATCGCTCACACATGCTCTTTTTGGTGATGAATCTAATGTCTTATAAACGGTAGTTCCTAATTAGCATTAATAAACACCTTGCCAGACTCCATAAAAACACTAGAAGTTAGCCAGAAGAATGGGAGGCAGAAGATGGCAGGCTGAGCCTTATTTCTTGATATTCGCATGATTGTCTAACAGCAACACGACTCTAACACTGACTTCATTTACTTTGCAACGTTGATGCTTTTTCTCCACAAATAACACAAGCCTGAAGGACCACTGCCATGTTGTGGAGTTCTTCATCTTCATCTTCCTCCGCTTATCCGGGTCCGGGTCGTGGGGGCAGCATCCCAACTAGGGAGCTCCAGACCGTCCTCTCCCGGCCTTGTCCACCAGCTCCTCCGGCAGGACCCCAAGGTGTTCCCGGACCAGATTGGAGATGTAACCTCTCCAACGTGTCCTGGGTCGACCCGGGTGCCTCCTGCCGGCAGGACATGCCCGAAACACCTCCCCAGGGAGGCGTCCAGGAGGCATCCTGACCAGATGCCCAAACCACCTCAGCTGACTCCTTTCGATCCGGAGGAGCAGCGGTTCTACTCCGAGTCCCTCCCGAATGTCCGAGCTCCTCACCCTATCTCTAAGGCTGAGCCCGGCCACCCTACGGAGGAAACTCATTTTGACCGCTTGTATCCGCGATCTCGTTCTTTCGGTCATTACCCAAAGCTCATGACCATAGGTGAGGATTGGGACGTAGATCGACCGGTAAATCGAGAGCCTGGCTTTCTGGCTCAGCTCCCTCTTCACCACGACAGATCGGCTCAGCGTCCGCATCACTGCAGATGCTGAACCAATCCGCCTGTCGATCTCCCGATCCCTCCTACCCTCACTTGTGAACAAGACCCCGAGATACTTAAACTCCTCCACTTGAGGTAGGACCTCTCCCCCGACCCGGAGTTGGCAAGCCACCCTTTTCCGGTCGAGAACCATGGTCTCAGATTTGGAGTTGCTGATCCTCATCCCAGCCGCTTCACACTCGGCCGTGAACCTACCCAGCAAGAGCTGAAGGTCAGAGCTGGATGAAGCTAGGAGGAGCACATCATCCGCAAAAAGCAAAGACGAGCTTCTCCTGCCACCAAACTCGACACACTCCACACCACGGCTGCGCCTAGAAATTATATCCATAAAGGTAATGAACAGAACTGGTGACAAAGGGCAGCCCTGGCGGAGTCCAACCCTCACTGGGAACAGGTCAGACTTACTACCGGCTATGTGGACCAAACTCACACTCCTCTGGTAAAGGGACTGAATGGCCCTTAACAGAAAGCCACACACCCCATACTCCTGGAGCGTCCCCCCACAGGGTGCCCCTGGGGACACGGTCATAAGCCTTCTCCAAATCCACAAAACTCATGTGGATTGGTTGGGGAAACTCCCATGCCCTCTCCTTCACCCTTGCAAGCGTATAGAGCTGGTCCACAGTTCCACGGCCAGGACGAAAACCATATTGCTCCTCCTCAATCTGAGATTCAACTATCGATCGGACCCTCCTCTCCAGTGACTTGGAGTAGACCTTTCCAGGGAGGCTGAGGAGTGTGATCCCCCTATAGTTGGAACACACCCTCAGGCCACACTTCTTAAAGATGGAGACCACCACCCCAGTCTGCCACTCCACAGGAACTGCCGCCGATGACCATGCAATGTTGCAGAGATATGTCAACCACGACAGCCCTACAACATCCATAGCCTTGAGATACCCAGAACGAATCTCATCCGCCCCCGGGGCTCTGCCGCTGTGTAGTTGTTTGACTACCTCAGCAACTTCTGCCCCCGAGATTGGACAGTCCATCCCCAGGTCTCCCGGCTCTGGTTCCTCCTCGGAATGTGCGTAGGTGGGATTGAGGAGCTCCTCACAGTATTCCTTCCACCATCCGACTATAGCCCCATTTGCTTTAGCAGCTCCCCATCCCCACTGTAAACAGTGTGAGCGAGTTGCTGCCTTCCTCTCCTGAGGCGCCGGACAGTTTGCCAGAACCTCTTTGGAGCCAATCGATAGTCTTTCTCCAAGGCCTCACCAAACTCCTCCCACGCCCGAGATTTTGCCTCGGCAACTGCCACTGCTGCAACCCGCTTGGCTATCCGGTACCTGTCTGCTGCCTCCGGAGACCCACAGACCAGCCACGCCCTGTAGGCCTCCTTCTTCAGCCTGAAGGCTCCCCGAACCTCTGGTGTCCACCAGCGGGTACGGGGGTTGCCACCACGACTGGCACCGGCCATCTTGCGACCACAGCTATCAACAGCCGCCTCAACAATCGTAGAGTGGAACAGGGCCCACTCGGAGTCAATGTCCCCCACTGCTCTCGGGACGTGGTCAAAGCTCTGCCGGAGATGGGATTTGAAGACCGTCTTGACAGGTTCTTCTGCCAGGCGTTCCCAGCAGACCCTCACTATGCGTTTGGGTCTGCCAGATCCACGCGGCATCTTCCCTGCCATCTGATCCAACTCACCACCAGGTGATCAGTTGACAGCTCCACTCTTCTCTTCACTCGGGTGTCCAAAACATACGGCCACAGGTCAGATGATACGACTACAAAGTCTATCATCGACCTGCGACCTAGGCTGCCCTGGTACCAAGTGTACCAATGGGCATCCTTATGTTCGAAAATGGTGTTCGTTATGGCCAAACTGCGGCTTGCGCAGAAGTCCAATAACGAAACACCACTCGAGTTCAGATCAGGCGGGCCGTTCCTCCCAATCACACCCCTCCAGGTCAAACTGTCAATGCCCACGTAAGCATATAAGTCCCCCAGCAGGACAATGGAGTCCCCTGATGGAGCACTATCTAGCACTCGTCCCAGGGACTCCAAAAAGGGTGGGTACTCTGAACTGATATTTGGCCCATAAGCACAAACAACAGTCAGGACCCGTTCCCCAACCCGAAGGCGCAGGGAAGCTACCCTCTCGTCCCCCAGGGGTAAACCCCAACACACAGGCAGAGAGTCTTGGGGCTAACAAAAAGCCAACCCCAGCCCTCCGCCTCTCACCCGGAGCAACTCCAGCAAAGAAGAGTGTCCAACCCCTCTCAAGGACTTGGGTTCCAGAGCCAATGCTATGTGTCGAGGTGAGTCCGACTATATCTAGCCATGTTGTGGAGTTGCTAATGCTAACGGTTGGTTTCAACTAGCTGAGACGTTCTCTGCTGATTCTTAGACGATAAACTAACCGTTTGACTTCCCCGTCGCGAGTCAAGATGGGTGATTGCAATTGTCACAGGCTTTTCTAATCTGAGCCTTTCAGCATCTATTTTCTGTCAGACTTTTAAGCAGGAAATAGGGCTAAGAGACTATTTTCACATTTAGTCTGCTTGGCAACCTCAGAGTGACCTATCGTGTTTCAAAATAACAAGTAAAAAAATGATTTCTAAGTGAATTTGCTCTTAAGACGGAGTGTCTAACTACATATTTTAAGACAGTGCAACAGATTAAACTGAATTACAAAATTGTCACAATATCAGACACATAAAAGTAAAATAAGGTAAAGCAAATTAAACTGAAGCATTTCTCACTTAATGTTTTATTACTTGTGGTTTCTTTTTGGAAACTCAATTTTTTTTGTCATTTTAATTGTTGAAAGTTACATTAATAGCCTACAGCCTTTGTGTATTCACCTGTATTATTAATTTTTTCTTCTTGCCTATTCACTTAGTGTATATTCTGCCTTACCAGGTGAAATTCCTCATTGTGGGATCAATAAAGTCTATTCAATTATTAACCATGTGGTAAAAGAGTTCTGCTCATTGATTTGCTAATAGAACTAAATAATTGTATTAAAAAATTGAACAGCTTTCTGTAATTTACAGTAACTCAATGATTTGAACCCAGTTTCCAGTCAAGTCCAGTCAAATATGCCAAGCTCTTTGGTAAAACAAATATTATGCACATTTCCCAGGAAGTGGCGGACCACATTTAGAGGTTAGCTTAAAAATGACAGATAAGTTGTGGTGAAATGTATCTAAAACTTTGGTTTAATGAGCTTCCCTGTCAGGCTGATGCTGCAGCAACAAGAATTCTTTGGGTTAATATAGATTATATTCGGTTTAGGATTACAGGACTTTATCGTATGTTATTAAAGTAATTTATTCACTGGATGTTTGTGGTTTGATGAATTAAAACTACGAAACAACATTGACTCTACAGTAATCTAAACCATGTAAAATGTTTGAGAGCATTTGTTATGCAGAAATGTAAATAATAAACATTTAAATAACCTTTGGGTGCCGGTGGATTTGCCTGACTTTAACCCGCTCAGGCTCAAAATAAGTTTTGATAAAAGGATGAACAACTAAGTATGAACTACGTATGTGGAGTAACCAGGTAGGTAGGTTTTAACGTTGCAAATCTGCAACGCCTGCCTCCAGAGGGTTAAATTGGCTCGAAAAACGAGGTATGATGCTGATATATTAAAAAATCATAAATATCAGCCTGTTATGGCCAACCGATGTATCGTCTATCCTTCTCTTTGAAAAAAAAAATCCTCCACCAATGTTGAACTTGTGGAGAACTGTATGTGGGGACTTAGATCAACATTTCTTATTAGTTCTCAAGTAAATGAGGCGACCTAAATCTAAACGGCACCTATTTACCTGTTTTAGGTATTTGCCAGTTTTGATAAAACAGAATATGTGAAAAGGTACTTGAGAATTTATTGGTATGAAAAATCGAGCCAATGAAAGAAAAACAAAAGCACCATGGTCACATACTGACCTAGACTCCATACGTTAGAATAAAGGAGCTCGTACCTCTTGCCGAGGACATGTTCTTGGATCTGTAGCGGCATGCCTCTCGGTTTTCTTTAATCATCCTTTTGACGTCTTCGATGCTGAGTCTCTTCAGCACCACGACTGGTTTAGTTTTTTTGTTCAGCGTCTCCACCAGAGACACTCTCTCCAACCTCACGCAGGGTTCGGCCAACCCCCTCAACAGTTTGCTTTTGATGCTTTTATCTGTTCCATCTCTGCTCAGTTTAGGAATCACAAAGTTCTTGAGGCTTCCTGTGTTTCCACCCAACAGGAACGAGGGGAGCTCGCCAGTCTTCGTCTCGGAGGTTGGACGCTTGTTTCCAGCTATGCAGCTAGTGTTGCCCCCCCCACTCGTTTTATGGTTCTTGTTTTGGGGGTTCTGAAGACTGGAAAGGCCCGTCCCCTGTCGGCCGCTGAGATCTGCTGATTTTCTGCCTCCATCTTGCTTCATCCTGGGACTTTCAGGTTTAGTGTCCTGATCGAGGGGGTTTCTGCTGCCGTTTTCTCTTGACAATGTCCTCTGTTTTCTGTCCCGGTCTTTGTTTGTGTCCCCCTTTTCTTTTTCTCCATCTGTGTTTTTATCTTTTTCTTTGTTCCTGTGTTTGTCTTTATCCCCGTTCGTGTCATTCTTGTCTGTTTTCAGATCTTTGTCTCTGTCCAAAACCTTTTCTCTTTTCTTGTCTTTACTTTTCCTTCTGTCCATGTCTTTACCTTGGTCTTTGTCTGTGTTTTTATACCTGGATTTATCTCTGTCTTTGTCTCTACACCTGGATTTGACTTTATCTCTGTCTGTGTTATTGTCTTTGTCCTTACACTTGTCTTTGTTTTTAACAGTGTCCCTGTCTTTGTTTATTCCACAGTCTTTAACTCGATCTTTGTCCAAGTCTTTGTCCTTACACTTGTCTTTGTTTTTAACGTTGTCCCTGTCTTTGTTTATACCACAGTCTTTAACTCGATCTTTGTCCAAGTCTTTGTCCTTACACTTATCTTTTTCTTTGACAGTGTCCCTGCCTCTGTTTATACTACCGTCTTTACTTCTATCTTTGTTCAAGTTTTTGTCCTTACACTTGTCTTTTTCTTTGACAGTGTCCCTGTATTTGTTTAAATCACTGTCTTTACCCTTATCTTTGTCCGAGTCTTTGTCCTTACATTTGTCTTTTTCTTTTACAGTGTCCCTATATTTGTTTAAATCACTGTCTTTACCCTTATCTTTGTCCGAGTCTTTGTCCTTACATTTGTCTTTTTCTTTTACAGTGTCCCTGTATTTGTTTAAATCACTGTCTTTACCCTTATCTTTGTCCGAGTCTTTGTCCTTACACTTGTCTTTTTCTTTGACAGTGTCCCTGTATTTGTTTAAATCACTGTCTTTACCCTTATCTTTGTCCGAGTCTTTGTCCTTACACTTGTATTTTTCTTTGACAGTGTCCCTGTATTTGTTTAAATCACTGTCTTTACCCTTATCTTTGTCCGAGTCTTTGTTCTTACACTTGTTTTTGTCCCTACACTTATCTTTTTCTTTGACAGTGTCCCTGTCTTTGTTTATATCATGGTGTTTACACTTATCTTTGTCTGAGTCTTTGTCCTTACACATATCTTTTTCTTTGAGAATGTCCCTGTCTTTGTTTACACCACTGTCTTCAACTTTATCTGCGTCGTTGTCTTTAAACCTGTCTTTTTCTTTACCAGCATCCCTGTCTTTCTCCCTGTCGCTTTCTCTGGTTCTGTCTTTATTTCTAACTTTGTCTCGATCTCTGATTTTGGTTTTGACTCCACCTCTGTCCTTCTGTCTATCTGTGTCCATCTCAACATCTACTTCTCTGTCTCCGCCAGTGTCTTCCTCATGTCTGGAGTTGCTGTCTAACTTGCTTTCAGACTTTGGGGTTTCAGGGTGGGTGAGAACAGAGCGGTGACTGTTGTTGTTCTTGCTGTCTTTGTGGCGTGAGTCTTGAAGTCTGTCGTGTCTCTTCCGTGTAGTGTCTGACCGCCTGTCCGCCGAGAGTCCCTTGTCACTGTCAGTTCTGGCGTCGTGTTTGTGTTTTGATTGACGACGGCTTTCCTGTTTCTGCTTATGGGTTTCCTGGGAGGTGTCAGGGAGCTGTTTTATGATCCCAGGTGTGTTTTCTGTGACTTTACTGACCTTTCCTTCAGCATTTTTCTTCATTTGACGTATGTGACCTTCAGACAATGGCCGTGATTCCAAGACAACTACAGGTTGTCCTATGACTCTGCCAGCATGCTGTAGATCGATACTGACCATCAAGGCAGGCCGACTGGCGCCGTTACTTCCAACACTCGACTTCTTGGGTGTCAGCTTATTGACATTTTTGGCCCCGAGTACAGTAGGTCCCTCACTTGTCTCAACTTCAGGCTCCTGAGGAAATGTGTCTTGTTTCCGTTTTTTAAGTGGCTTATCTGCAATGGAATAAAAAAACAGTAAGTCCAGAGTCTCTACAAGCATTGTAATAAAAATAGCTACAAAAATGAACAAAAACAAACAAATAAAAATACACCTTTGTCTTGGACCTCTTTAGGGCATCGTTCTCTCTCACTGGCTGATTCACGTTCTAATCTGTCAATTTCTGTAAGTGTGTCAATCTCAGAGTCCTCAAACACACTGATGATTTCCGTTTCCTTAGCATTTGAATGCAAGCCGACCTGTTGAGCGTTAGTTTGCTCCTCGACTTCAGACTTGCGCAAAAAGTCTTGACGTGTACTAGACAACTGATTGTTATTGTTCAACAAAACTGTTTGGGGGTTTAAGTCCATATCTGATTGTGGATGGAGCTCTTCAGTTATATTCGTGTCTGGAATCTTCACTCGGGAAAGTTTTAAAGTCAGCTTAGCAGAGTCCTTAGATGGAGAACTAACAATGTCGTAGAAGACATTTTTGTCCACGTGCTCATTTTCTTCTTTACTCCTGTCTCTCTGTTTCTTTTTGCGGTCGGGAGTTGTGAGAAGCAGGTCCGGTGATGCACCTTGTGGCACTTCAAGTGGAGGTGACTGCATGATAAGAGATGGCCTGGACTCTGCAGAGACACAGAGAGGTCAAAGTTAAACTGCACCAGAAAATATATCTTTGCAAAAGAACTGTACGATGGGGTGGAGCTTTTGATTCCAAATGAACTTGACGCTAAGGCGGCATACTTTTTGCTGTCTCTTCACCCCCAGCAGGGGAACACGCAGAATGTGATGATTTCACAGGAATTACGGCAACCTTCATGGAAGAGTCATTTTCCTGTTTGAACGAAAAACAGTTGTTACTTCTAACAGTCGGTGTCTGCTAAAATCATGTTCTTCAGTAACACGGCTCACTGGCTTACCTCATTTCCAAGTTTGTTAGCGGTGTTTATGTAGTCTTCATCCAGGCCGAGCCTTGAGTTGTGATTAGATGATTTGCTTGAGGGCTGTCCAGAAACCTTATTGTCATGCAGATTTCTCACACCACTAACAACTAAAACAAAGAGGAAAAGTAAATGAAAAGAATGATTAGTCGCATCTACTTGTTACATTGGTTAGTCGGACAGAAACGTACAAACAGCTGTAATTTGACCCCGCTCCAGGAAGATAACGCCTGATCAAGGGCTTTTTTTCTTGTTACTTTAAGATGCATAATTATATTATTCGAGTTAGGTTTATTTTTGATAGTGCATGAACACACACACACACACACACACACACACACACACACACTTAATTCTAAAATGTTTCGAAGTTACAGTTTATAAAAGCTGCTAACAGTGGTGGTTGACCTGTTGTTTTATTTTTTTATAAAATTCAATAATTAAAGCACCAGGAAGACATTTCACTATCTAAAACAAGGGCAACTATTCATTTCTTAGAATTTCTTGTCGTTTCAAAGGTGAAGATTCCTGCACTTTCAGCAACAGTTCTGGTTGACCGATTTCTTATTTCTACATCCCACTCCCACAATCTCATTCGTCTTGCTTTCCATCTCCAATCTGTTTTGTGAATTCAGTACATTTAGGTTGTCCTACAGGAAGTGCTCATGTCTGATGAAATATTAAATCTCAGTCAGTCCCTTCTGACCCTGACTGGGAAGGAATACTCAAAGAGGCCAGAAGGAGATTGTGGGAAAAAGAAGCAGATCTGTAGCCTGGAAATCTAGACAGACGGCAGCCAAAGCAAAATAATGTTGCTCTGCATGTCGGTCTAGCCACTCTTCATAGGGGCCTCAGCATGCCAGAACAGTCTTGTGTCTTGCCAGTCACAGCGCTCTATTTGTTTGGTGGGCGGGATGATGCGATGGAGGACAACTGAGATGATATTGGCTCATTTGAAATGGCTTCGGTATCAACTTTGGACTATATAGACTTGGGCTTTTCTTTGTGTCTAGAGCCGATAGAGGTACTTAAGTCCCTTATTTAGAAAAAAGATGTATTTGCGCCTTCTTCAACAGTGTATGGTGGACTGCCCCACGACTGACCTCTGTCTATGGGTCGTAGTTAGGCTGTATATTCACATATACAGGATGTCTTGCCAGGCTAACAGGTGTGAGAAGTTGTGAACATGTGTGGGCGACGGTAGCACAGGAGTTAAGTGCTCGCCCGTAATTGGAAGGTTGCAGGTTCGAGCCCCGCTCAGTCTGTTGCTGTCGTTGTGTCCTTGGGCAAGACACTTAACCCACCTTGCCTGCTGGTGGTGGTCGGAGGGACCGGTGGCGCCAGTGCTCGGCAGCCTCACCTCTGTCAGTGTGCCCCAGGGCAGCTGTGGCTACACCGTAGCTCATCCCCACCAGGGTGTGAATGACTGACTGTGTTGTAAAGCACCTTGGGGGGTTCCAGGACTCTAGAAGGCACTATATCAAATACAGGCCATTTACCATTTAACATTACTGGGGCACAGGAATTAAGTGCTTGCCCTATAATCAAAAAGTTGTAGGTTCAAGCCCCACTCAATCTGTCACTGTTGTTGTGTCCTTGGGCAAGACACTAATGTTTATGTTTATGTATTTAGCAGACGCTTTTGTCCAAAGCGACTTACAAGTGATAATCGGCATGTTGCCCTTGAGGCTAACAACAACAACAACAATCAATAAAACACTTAAACCATCTTGCCTGCTGGAGGTGTTCAAAGGGAAAGGTGCTGCCTGTGTACGGCAGACTCACCTCTGTCAGTGTGCCCCAGAGCAGCTGTGGCTACAATGTAGTTCATCACCACCAGGGTGGTTGCACCATTAATTTCAATCAAAAACAGAAACAATAATCAATAAATACTTTCATCTTTTTAATTTGACTTGAATAAATTGAGTTTATTTATAAAGCGCGAAATCACAACAAGAGTCATCAAAGGCACTTCACAAAGTAAACATTCCTGTTGAACCTACGTATCAGTGCACTGAGTTCAGCTCATTATTCCAATTAATTATAAGTTTCCTAAGAAAGAAAACCCAGCAGACTGCACGGAGTCACTGACTTGTGGCAGAAACTTTACAGCAAGTCATCTTACTAAACAAGCATGTAGCGACAGTGGAGAGGAAAAACTCCTTTAACAGGAAGAAACCTCCAACCCAATCTGCCGTGACAGACTGGGGGTTTGATAAGACAGAGCAGACACACATACACACACACACACACACACACACACACACACACACACACACACACACACACACACACACACACACACACACACACACACACACACACACACACACAACAATGAACCAGTAGTAGTACATTCTGTTGCTGGGTTTCACTCATGTGATCCTGCAGTTGCATGAAACTGAAATCTTTTCCATTTAGTAGGGTTGGACAAAAAATTGAAAATGTATCGTTATCAAAATTTCTAACTATTATTGAGATAATTTTTCCCATGTCAATAAATTTGATAATAAAAAAATGAAAAGATGTGTGTAGGTTGGCAACATTCATATTCCATTAAGATGCTGTACCACCTTGAGTCGCGTAACAATGTGACTCAATGTACTAGCCCCATCTAGTGGACAACTTTTGTTTCTGCACGTACCTGTAGTTATCGTTATCGAGGTGAAATCCTCAATATATTGTGATATTGATTTTAGGCCATATCGCCCAGCCCTACCATATAGTTTATAAAAGTTGGTTTTCATACACTCTGGAGGATTTACACTGCGTCGAAGCGATAAGCTACCTCATGCTGCATGCCTCATATTACACTGCAAACCAACTGAAAGCCTTTTATGAACCCGGAATGCTACAGCTATTTTATTTCAGGTTGGGTTAACCATTTAGGATCCAAAGAAGCTTTAAATGGTTGCTGTCTTGTTTTTGCTCGGGGAAGTAGTGAGTTGTGCTATTTTAATTCATTAGCTCATGATAATGATGCTATCACTAATGCTAACGATGAGTATGTTTATGTGCTAGGATCTACTTGTAAATAACTTATTATGCCTTTTTAAATCCAAATTTCTGGTACATTTGTTTGATTCTAATTAGGCACAAAACACCACAATACAACACTAAGCTAACTTCTAAAAACATTAGCACTAATAAAGCTATTTGCTGTACAATAATTAGGACATGTGAAAACAGTATAAAACAGTATACCAGCCATTTAAATGGCTGTTTCTTATTATCTGTTCCATAAAATGCCATAAAAACATTTGGTAAACACTTAGAAAGTGATGGCTGCAAACTCTAGCTCTGTTTTCAGCTGGAGATTACTGATTCACTTCTGCCGTCTTCTTTCAGTAACCTTTTTTTTAATTAAGCTCCTTGTGATGCACTACATTTGGGACATGGGAAAAAAAACCAAGTCCACAAAGTAAAGAGGGTTCTGCTCAGCAGCGGCTACTTCCTGAACCCTACGTCATATGAAACCCAGCAATATTAAAGAAAGTAAAAAGTTAATATTAACTTCACTCTCACCTTGTTGAGTCTGCTGATGGTGAGGATAACTGGGTGGATTGTACTGTAAGTAGTCGGCGGGGCTCTGAGGGGTGTAAGGACTCGGCAAAGGACTGTTCTGCTGAGGTACGAACTGAGTAGCTGTCCCACACTGAGGGGATGTAAAGCATCTGTGAAATAAAAAAAATGAAAGTCAATCTTAAAAGTACAGCAACCTTCACGTCTTCATTGTTCGACAAGTGCTAGAGTCATACCCAGAGGGGCTTTGAGCAACAGTGGCTTGCTGATAGTTTGATGCTGGACTTCCATGAACTTGATTCTGAGAAATCTTATACTGCTGTATCAGTGGCTGCTGTAATGCACCTAAAAAAACGAGTTGAATAAAAAGTGCATTATTAGACTATACACAATCAAACTGAACACATAGCCTGTAGCTCCTGGATCTAATGCTACATTCCTCTAATAATATCATAACCATTAAATGATGAACTATAACCTCTAATATAAGATAAAACTAATTACACGGTGCAGACAAAATGTAGAAATTAATTTGGGAACAAAATCAGACTGCATAAATGTGTCCACCTTTAATAACATCACAATAATGTATTTAAGTTATTTAATCTGTTTAATTTAGAGGCAAAAAAGTTTTGTTTCTTCTGAATGTTCTCTGATTCAGTAAAAAAGAGAAACCTTTGTTCAATGCATGAACTTTCTTTGACAAAAACAAAAAGCAAGACTATTTGGTGAAAGGAACTGGAAGCTGAGCTCTACAGGAAGAGGAAGAATGTGCTTTAAATTCAGTTTCAAATCTTTTAACAAAAATTTTTTACAAATATATATTTTCACGAAATCATATTTTATCTTTACTTGCCTAAAATTTTTGAATGTCTCCAAGTCACTTTAGAACAATATCAAATAAAGAGTTATTGAGCCAGTTGAATTATGTTTTTGGTTTTGTTTGTTTTACAGGAAAATCAAAAGGTCATAAATTGATTTAATAGTTTATCTTGAGCTTGGTTCATACTGTGTGCTTTTCAGCTGTGAACATGAGCGTGACTCGTGAGTCTGTGGCTGTCCAGTGTGACTGACCCACCAACAGCTTATTGAGCACACTCTCACAACTAAATCCAGCCTCTTCAAGCATCGCAAAAAATCTACAGCTCCTGTCCGCAATCGACTAATGAAAACACACCCAAGGAGTGACGCGAAAAACTAATGACAAGAATGAAATATGAGAGTGCAAGTATCCATACCATGGAGGCTACGCACAAGAAAATGTGAAGTGCTCCTTGGAGTTTTGTTTGCAGTCTGATAAAATCCCTCTCATTGCTGGACATTTGTCGGGTTTAGTAGCGTGCTTATCAGCAATGCATGCTCGTGACACTGGTTTGTCCTTCAAGAGCACAACGTCATCCAGACTGACTCACTGAAATCTTGGGACCCTGTAGTGTACCACCTCTCAAGAATTTGCACGGTGTGACAAGAAGACGTCCGACGGATGAAGAAAGCTGCATGAACCGGGTTTAAAAAACACAGCCCACCTCAGAGACGGTCATGGAAATATTCCTTTACGAAATAAGACATCTTTGTGGAACCAATAACTAAATCTTTTAGCAACTGGGTGAAGCCTCTTTAAGTACAAGAACCGGTTTTATTTGAATTCTTTAACTGGGAGGGAATTGGCCATAGCATCAAAGAGAACTTCAATTGTGTTGCGAGTTATAATAGCGCAAAAAACCTGGAAACCCACCCGTAACAGTAACAGACCCAGCTGCTACTGATCAGTTCAACAAAAGCTCTGGTTAACTGAGCTAAAGCCTACAGCTTGGTTCAACTCTGAACTAGAAAGCAAACACATCCTTACCATCCCAAACCTCATACGAAGTTAGCTTACTTTTATCCCGGAAGATTCTGGGGTTTCTGGACAGTAAAGTTTGAAGAAGAACTGGCATGTCACCCTCAGGTTCATCATTTCCCAGGTGGTCCTTCAGCTCTCTGGAAAAACAAGCAAAACAACCAAAAAAAAACAACCCAACCTGTTATTTAAGGTAATGCTGCTATACCGCTGCAAGTTGCTGGTCTATCAAGTAAAGTTGTGGCTGTGGTCACTGGATAATTTTAAGGTCAGCATCCTTTTGCAAAATAAAATTTCAAGCTGGTAGTGCCTTTCAGTATCAGAGATGATGCTTACATGTGTTCAGTGGAGACTTGGTTAAGGCTATGTGCCAGCTGAGTCACCAGAGTCTCATCTCGACACACCAGCAGGCTGCTGACCTCTTCAGAGATCCTTCCATTGTAGAGCAGACTCTTAGCAGTGGTGGCCGGAAGAGGAGAAGGCAAAGGCAGCTGGTTCAACACTTCAAGGAGATTGGGGAAAAAATGAAACAAAAGAAAAAAGATCACGTAAAATAAAATGTCACAATTTAGGTAAGAGAGAATGTTTCTGTATGAATGATTGTTAGATTATAATCAAGTAACTGTTCCTCTTTTGCAGCTAAAATCAATCCTAACTTAGAATTCAATGTCTTTTTTAATGTTTGCAAACTTTTCCATCAGAATGCAGTTTGTGAAGAGCTTTGTGTGAATGTCAAAAACTTTCCAGTGACCTAAAAATACATAATAAAATTATTAAAATACAGTCTATTTCTGGCCAAGATTCACTTCATTTACGTGTATTCTGCAACATAAGTCACTTTGTTGCCGTCTGCATGGGGGTCACAAACTGTGATTATTATTATTTTTTTTTTTTTTTACAATGGGTCACTCAGCTCTGGCCTATTTATCGGTTAAATCTTGCCACATTTCACCCTAAATATTAGTGTTAATGCCAGGGGTACCCAATGGTGGAGGGTTGGCATCCAGCATGTTTTAGTTGTTTCCTTGCTTCAACACACCTGATTTCAATCAGCAGGTGATTACCAGCCTTCTGCAGATACTGATGAGCAGCTGAACAAGTGATTCAGCCACTGAACCAAGTATGCCGAAGCAGGGAAATAACTAGAACATGCTGGGTGCCGGTCCTCCAGGACCCTCCAAAATTGGGCACCCCCAGCTTTAGGCTGTGTGATTAGTTTGCAAAGGAAAGATGTTACACTTACAGTCTGTTAAGCTAGCAATTCCAGCAAGAGTAGTGATGGGAACATGAGGCATATCACCATTCATGCTGAAGATGAGGTCAAGAGGTCGTGTCAATGCACAGGCAGCTAAAAGTCACTGATCCCTTCCTAATCGTCACATCTCCAGTGTGCTGCAAAGACATAGTGACAAATTAAATATTCATCATTGAAATGGTCAAAAGACATAAAATGTAATACTTTTCCATTATAAGCTACTGATATAAGGCCTAAATGTCCTGATGAAGAGGCAATGTTTCTTTGGAAATGGGGAGCTCAACTGTGCTTGGGGGGGGGGGGGGGGCATTATTCGTGTACTTGTGTTATTATAACTGTATCAGACAGTTTATACAGGCCCTTCAGCAAGCATAGACATGTTGTTATGGGTGATTGATCAAACATGTCAATGAAAATATTCTCCCCGTGTCCTGGTCCCTTCATTCATAAATACAGGCCATCAACAAATTCACCTTACCTCGTCCTAAATGTGTAATGCACTGGTTAAAAAAGTACGTCTTCCATTAAACATAGCACGGAACGTGACTATTTCGATGTGATTAATGACCCTGAAAAGTTGCAACAGTTCTGTGTTTTGCGTCTGTCTCTACCTTCAGACGTATGCGTTTTCTGAGTGTTTACTTTCATTATTTTAACCGTCGAAACGTTTCGAACAGCAGCGAAACGCAGCGTGTGCAAACGTTAAATTTGCTAGCTTAGTTATGTCTGATTTTCTTCCTTTTGTTGTCGTGTCAGTTGAGATTACCACAACTGTCCGAAGCCACAACAGCGTCATTAGCTCATCTTGACAACAACTGCGACTGTATTATTACTGTGCTCTTACCATTTCTCCGGTTTATAGACGCATTTTGTGAGGAATGAGAGCTCGTCGACGAGTGAAAAAAAGTGAGCAAAATCAACTCACGGTTGGCCCGGCTAGCAAGAACTGGAGATGTAGCTAATGTATGCTAGCTGGCTAGGAGTAGCCTTAATTGTAAGCGAGCGTGCATCAAAGCCTGTTAGCCGCGGCTTTCTGGATATTCTTCGCTCTTTCTATCACATATACTCGGATACTGGTTACAACTCTCACCACCTCACGCTTGCTATGGCCTTCATCCGCGTATCTTTACCTCACAAAGTGGACCTCGGACTTGCCTAAAGGAAGCGTAACCCCGACCCGACGCCAAGGAGGCAGGGGTACAAAGCAAATCCCCCCATCACAAATCAGAATGATCTCCTTTGGTCAATTCAGCTAGCGTCTGTCTGCTGGGTCTGCTAATGCGGAAACGCGCAGGAGGGCAAGCGATCAGTCTAAAAATAGAACGTTACTATTGAATGGAGCTTATTATTTACCTCTGGATGTGATGAGAAAGAGAAGTGGTTGTGGTGAAGGAGGAGGAGGAGTAGCAGCTGGAGTAGGATGGCAGCTGGAGCTGGAGAAGAGACTCTAGCTCCCTCTCCGTCCTACAGTCCGAACAGCTCCTCCGTGGAGCAGCGACACACTTTCTGGGGATTGCTGCCCTTTCTCACGGCTCGCATATTTTCTGGGAGGCAGCCTCATGGACATCGTTTAACGATTTAATTTGACGTTTGAGGGATACTGTCACCAGCTTACGTTCGTAAAAAAATAATAAAATCAGGAAAAAAGAAATAAACAAGGGATTTATCGGTGTTGATCAGAGCGTCACCTACCGGTTTATCTGCAAATCCTCCAGCAGCTGCAGCTTTGTCCAAAAAAATTAGACAAACTTGATGTCTCTTTTTTTTACAGAAGATAGTTTGCTCCCATTTTGAAATAAAAATTTTATTAGGTCCATGTGGAAGGTTATATTTCAGTACTCAAAAGCAATTAAAATATGGAGAAGTTCCTGTGTCTTTTTAATAACCCAAAGGAAAGAAAAATAGATATTTTTAGGTTTCCCGGGTTTTCAATCTTAAGGCGAAAGGTTAGGATGTTATTTTTTTAATCAGCACTTTATTTATGATTAAGTTATTCCTAGTACTTTTCATCCCCTGAAATTTTTTATGCATCAAATAATCGAAATGTTCTACCTCTTTTTTTCATTTGAAATAAATCAAATGGGATGTGAACATGTAGAAAACTATATTTCATTAAGTTCAGCACACATGTAATTTGGCTTCCAAACAAATACTCTGAGGCAACCAAGTGTTTGACTGCTAAAAAATATTTTGTTAAGAGCAAGGCCAGATTATTGAATGGCTGTTACGGTAACTATTGGCCTATGAAAGGCTGGATCATCCAGTGGCTAATTTGGGCACAGACCCAGGGGCCCACTTCTACTAGGGGCCCGTGCAAAACAAGATTATCCAGTGGGTAATATGGGTACAGGCCCAGGAGCCCACACGGGCCCACAGAAGACCAGATTATCCAATGGTATTATGGGGTACAGACCTAGCGTCCCACCCATATGTTCCCATACAAAACTGGATTATCCATTTTGGGCCCAGACCTTCTAAAGGTCTGTGCAAGGCCGGATTATTCAGTGGGTAATATGGGCACAGGCAGAGGGGCCCATTCTAGGAGCCAATGCAAGGTTGAATTATCCAGTGGTACTAGGTTCATGCTCAGGGTCTCATGCCTAATAGCAGCCCATGCAAGGCTGGGTTATCTAGTGGGTATAATGGGAACTAGGAGTCTATGTAAAGCTGGATTGTCCAATGGGTAATATGTGCAGAGCCCAGGGCCTCAAGCCCACTAGCATGCAAGGCCGGATTATGCAATGGATATTCTGTGCACAGGCCCAGGGGCCCTTGCCTACTAGGGGCCCGTGGAAGGCCAGATTATCCAGTGGTTAAGATAAACTCAGGCCCAGGGGCCCAGTTTCAGGAAGAAAATAAAGGGTTGTTTTCAACTTTCCATGGTTGATTGTGATCATATGTGCTGGTAGATCACAAGACATAAAAACGTTGTGCCCGGGGCCCTCTGCCATTATAATCCAGCACTGGCTAAGAGCTATGAATACACTTACAACCCACAATCGGAACCATCAATACAAAAACAATAATAAATAAAATAAATTGAGCTTGAGGTACAGCATTCTCTCTAGGTTTAAAATCATGTTGTGGTCTCCCTCTTGTGGACAAAAATAAAATGGTTTTTCTCATTTCCACCCAACTGATTTCACTATTGTGGAAATAATTTGAACATTTAAGACATTTTCTGCACAATAGAATGTTTTCAGAGTATAAGCCAATCAAACTGGCTATCAACATATATTTGAGAGTGATTAATTGTCCACACATACACACTCACTTCTTCACATGAAAGGCCAGCAGCTGATGTTTGGAGTTTCACGAGTGAGCAGAAATGAAGCTTTTTGGGCTGCAGGGCTTCACGGTAATTACTTCATTTCAATGGATTTAACCATGAGTCTGGAACCCGTGACGGTCATGAGGGGGTTCTGCCCCCCACTGCTTTCTCGAACACCAAGTGAAATGACTCAGAGCTTCTCAGACCTAGTGTTGAGAGCAGGCTTTCAAATCAGGACAGGTTTTCGCTGACATCCAAGAATAATTTGGTAAGAAAATGTACCTTTTGTCCTACGTTTTCTCTGGAAAAGAATCAGGGATACGACTGGTCCTTAAAGAAAATATTTAAACTTAACTAGAAACTAAGCAGGCTGCAACAGGTGTCTGTTCTAAACTGGAGGGACTTACCAAAGGCTGCTATCTTTAAAAATTGACCTAACTGACATTTCACTTTATAGGACTACTTTCACAGTGACTTGGTGACTCCAGTGTAGTTTTATCCAATAGGAGGTCAGAATTACTCTTTAACTGGATACTTTTGTTTGGTTGTAATGACAGCAAATGTCAAAACATTATTTTTACTTCTATTAAGCTAAAAAAAAGTATTATGTTGCCCCCTGAAGTACTCTCCTGTTGACTTTCAGCTTGATGTTGTGCAATCGTACAGACGGGATGCCTCGTGGAGACTTCAACATCTATTTTGCGAGTGGTAGAAGAGGAAACGTTCGAGCTGAGGAGTGTGTTATTTTCTATTTATGCCGTTTTACACCGGCAGGTTTCACACACACTCCTGGTGGTATCTTAGACGTTTGCACTCTGGTTTACAGGCAGTAAAAACAAATGCTGCACTAAAAAACAACTAAAAACGTGCTGTCGATTCATTCCAGAGCGGTGGGCATTGCTCTCCTGGTGGTGATCCTTGCAGGCCTCTTCATTCTGGGCTGCTGGTATCTCAAGAAGAGGAGTGGCTACAGAATAATCAGGGTGAGACAATTATCTTCACTTTAACTATTTTTTTTTGTTATTCCATCTTATCAGCCTACATATTTAAAAAGTAAAACCTGCTATTTATAAATTCATTTATTTAGTTGTAGTTTGTTCTTTCTTTCTTGTCCCTCTTCTACAGCAGGGGCGTGTCCAGGGAGTGGCCTGGGGTAGCACATGCCACCCTTAGATTCTGATTGGCCACCCCAGGTGCCACCACACTAATTTGCCTTTAAATAGGCTTTTCACTGTCCACATAAAGCTTGGGGCTAAAGCAAAAAATAAAAGCATAACCATTGGTGCCACCCATGCACAAAGTTGTGCCTCACCTGGGCCACCCCATTTTAAAAGATCTGGACACGCCACTGTTCTACAGTAAATTAGTCTTTTTCTTTGTTTTGTTTTTTACCTGCAGAACCCAAGATCTGGATCACCAAGTTTCACAGGAGGACAGTACTCTGAAGCCGGACCTTCAGCAGATAACAAAATGCCTCTCACTGACTTTGGGAGTTTCCGATCCGCGGTGAGTCAACTTAAATAAATAAAACAGCTGATCTTATTTACAACTGCTGAGCAGTCTTTTGTACATATTATTCTTTAGCAGCTTGAATACAAAAACACGTGAACATTTTGCTAACATTCAGGACAGAGAGCCCTTGTTCAGAGTTGTGAGCAGCATAGAGCATGTGAAGCGAACGCAATGCAGCAGATGCCTGAGGGAGATTATTTTGTCACCAGGCTAGGCAAAAGGTATTAAGAATGTCTCATTCCCAGGGAAGGCAAGAGAGCCAGAGGATCAAATCAACTTATATTCACTACTACTACTTTACTATGTGTGTATGTCATAATGCAATTACAAAAATCACCTTAACTAGAATATATGATCAGTAATGTTATAGAACTCCAGTAATCATTTAATTTAAACTTTCTATTTTTTTAGGTACCAAATGCTCCTCCTGCCTATGAAAAAATCTCCTCAGGAACACTCCCACCTCCTTACTCCCCGTGAAAGATGGACAACTACAGGATATATGGAGAAATGGACAACACTAAGACCAAACTAAGAACTTATTTGATGAAATAAGACATTACTGTCAATGTAGTTCCTAATCTTTAGTTTCAACAAACAAATGCAAAAAGACCTCACATTCTGGCTTGATAAGAATCTCAAACATGCTTGTTCGGGACAGTTACAATGTTTATTTTCATGTAGAAATGTCCACTGTTGTTAAATGAAAATGTACCTAGTAAATATTACTTTTGAAATATCTATAATGGTAAAAATAAATAAATGTGACTCTAAAATATTTACAGACTCAGACATGTAGTACAAATCCACGCATTGGTTAAGACTGCTAGAAATGATAAATGTAGTTTTCAAACTCTTGCTATTTGAAAAGAAAAAGAAACCATGACAAAAACACGTAAAAGGATGTAGACAGCTGTATTTTTTCTGAACAAATCTAGAAGAGCAACTTGTAATAATGAATAGTAAACCGCTGGATATGTCTTGAACCAATATCTAATAAAACTGCAGAAGCTCAACTTGAATTTTTTTTTCATCTACTTCTCACCTTACGGATTTGTTGTATTTACTGGCCATGAAGTGAATCCTTGCAAGTTTACAACATTCGTCTCAAGAGGATTCAAGTTGCCACTTGACAAACCCACAGCATACAATTTCAGTATGAAAACACAAGTTCATGTGGAAAATCATTTAACCAGAGGGTAAAATACTCTGCCTAAAATATAAGATGACTCAAAGTATAACTGGAAGTAGCTATTGGTAGAGGGAACAAACAGACATCCTGCCAAAACGAAATGAAAACAAAAACAAAAGAAAATCAGTGTTCTCACTTCGCTGGCTCAGTGCTGTTCTGTTGGTTCACTGGTGTCTGCCCGAAGAGGGTGTAAAGAGGAATCATGTGTTTGTAGTGCTCCAATAGAACTGTTGGAGGAAACCACCAGTGCATCAAGAGGCTTGGGGGAGGCATTCAGATTTGCTGGATTTACCCGGCACTGAACAGTACTCAAAACGGCACCATCAGGACTAACGAGCAGCTTGGATGGTACTCTGGTGTGTGTCCCCAAGGCTGAGATCTGCACAGAGTCTTTTCTAAGGGCTTTATTTGCCGGTATGACAGGTCGTTGGATGGCATTTCTTGATGCCATAGATGTGATTGGTTGCACTGGACTAACTAATACAGCGGTGCTTGCTGGAGCAGCCATGTTCGCAGGTGCCATTTCAAAGGTGCTGACAGTGCTCCCAACTGGTGGAACAGTAGCAACAGGCAGTTGCTTCATCCTGGTCACTGTATTTACAATTGTTGGGACACTCATTGGTGGCAGTATTTGTGTCTTTGTACCAGAAAGCACCGGTTGCAGAACTGGTAAGTGGTTTTTGATCAGAGAGTTTCCTAGCCCAGTTTGCACTAAACTCTGTGGATGAACAGTCGAAGGCGCCGCAAATCTAACTCCAGTCTGCTCTGGCTGTGTAGTGGGTCCAAGACTCATCAATCCAGCCATTTCCTGGCCAGGAAGACAAGGTGCGTCTGTAACCGTCTGAGCTGAAACTGAGCAGAGAGGTGAAGAAACAGGTATAACAGGGCTAGAAAAGGCGCCCGCTGATAAGCTGGGAAATACAGGTAAAGATGATAAGGCTCCTGACAATTTGGGCAAGGGAGTTGATATTGGAGCTATTGTAGAAGAAGATGTAGTCTGGGTAATTGTGGCAGCAGGTATTCCGATTGTGGCTAGTGATGAACCAAGAGCAGGGGCACTAGTTGTTACTGGGGAAACGACTGCTGGTACACTGCCTAACCTTGGCGGGGAAGAAGCTAGAGTGGATGTACATACAGAAGGTGATCCGAAGTTACCTGCATGGACAGATGGGAACCTGGGAAGAGCTGATACTGCATGTGTTTTGCTGGTTATCTGTGTTGAACCCAGGCCAGATGCTCCGAGTCTGAATGGTGTGACATGTGGTGCACTTGGTAACAAAGCAGGTGTGCATGCAACTAAAGAAGAACTTACAGCTGGCACTAAAGGCAGCTTGGCTGAAGTTTGGGGTAAAACTGGTGCCAGAGGGGTGAAGTTGGTAGGGCTTTGCCCTTTGAGAGCTACTGATGGCCCAGTGATGGTATGAGTGGCAGTAGGCACTTGTGGTTCAGGGCTAGATATAATAAGTACATGACTGCCTGGACCCAAGCCCTGGGGAGGGACAACAAATCGTGCATTGTTGAGGAAGATTTGTGTGCCAGCAGTAAGATGCGTAGAGGTGTTGATGATAATCTTTTGCTGAACTGTCCCAGTAGTCAAAGTGGGGAATGAAGCGCAGGTGCTTGGTGCGAAAGAGAGGGTTGTTTGGGTTTTATTATGAGCAAGTTGAGAAGAGGGAGGTAAAGCTACGTGCTCTTCATGTAAAGTGCTTTTGAAGAAATGGGGCTTAGGGTGAAGTACAGATGTCCAAGTTTGGGCTGGGCTACCCCCTGCAGAATTGGTTACCTGAACAGGAGAGCTTCTGGGCGATATACTTGTAAGGATACAAGGGTCATTCTGGTTCAGATTTCCTTTAAGCAGGCCAGGACCAGTAGAGCTAGTGCAGCTCACCTGGGAGATACCAGAGATGGCGGCTACCCCCTGGAGTGGAGAGCTGGTAGGAAGAGAACTGCAAGTGCCAAGCTGGGAGGAACATCTTGTAGCAGAAGTTGTGAATGAGACCTGTCCTGTGGTGATGGCAGCTGTGGAAAAGCTTGTCCCCAATTCAGACACTGGTGTGGTTGTTGAAGAACAATGTGACAGGGCACCGATCGTCTGTCCAATAGAAGTCGTCTTTCCTAACGAGAATGCAATGCCTAAAACAAAAAATATTCTAATTAATATTTGTGAATGATATTTAAAGATTTGGTTATAAATCAATAATGAGCTGAACTGTATTCTTCTTCTACACACTTTAGCAAATTCTATTTGACTGGAGTTTGTCAAAGGCAAATTGGACTAGGTGAATGCAGCAAAGCATAACATTTTCAATCAGCTCCCAATCTGTGATATACAATATTCTTGGTACCTCATAAAACACAACTACCTTACACCACATTAATGTTTAATTTACAATCTAGATCCGACCAGAATAGAAAAAAAAAATCAGAAAATTAAACCAGAAAATTCAAAAAATCAATCTAACACCAAACTTACTTGAAGGCATTGTCATGTTGTTGGCCTTCGGCGATGCCTCTGGGCTGGAGCTGGCATTTGTTGATGATTTTGTTGTTAGAGTCTGACTTGATACTGAAGAAATCATTGACTGTCCACTCCCGGTTGCCATCACCTGCTTTGGTAAATTTCCCATGAAAGTGGCAGTCGAGGTCACAGAGGGCTGACTGATGAGCACAACCTTGGAACTGCTGAAAGATTTTGGGGATGAAGGTGTGTTTTTTGAAGTGGCTTCGTTTGGTGTCATGGAGGAAGATGGTGTGACTAGAAAACGCTTAGTAGCCTGGGGACTCTCATCTGCACTGGGTCGTTTTGCACCAGCCTTTTTAATGAACTCTTGTGTAAGAACTTGCGAAACACCACAGCTACTTAGTGATGGTGCACTGTTATTAAACCTTGAAGCTGGAAAAGAAGAAGCAGAAGTGGATGTGGGCACCAGTTTGGAAATCTCTGTTTCAGCCATAAGACAATTAGAGATTTTAGGGCCTGGACTTAAAGCAACATTAGCGCTTGTAGTTTGGCTGTCTTGGCCTGTCAGAGGAATGCGACCAGTGAGTGTGGTGGGTGTAGAATTTGTAGGGTTGGGACTGTACTTTTGGGCTGTTGAGATACTTGTCACTGTTGAGGCGGAAGATGGGGGTGTCTGAGAGATAGCAGAAGCAGAGAAGGTAGGTAATGCCTTGGATACAAGAAAGGCTTTTAACTGAGGAGAAATGGTGATAATTGGACTGGTAGGAAACAAACCAAGTGTATTGTGGTCTGAGGATGTCTGGACCTTGACAATGCCTGTGTTGCCTCCTCTAGTTGTTACCAGGATGGACTGAGAGCCACGAATACACATGGTCTTTAGCTCCTGTTTAGGTTCTGCCAATTTAACAGTGTCAGCAGAAACTTTCGGAAGAGTTGTGACAGGTGAAGTTGTTGGTACACTACCTTTTGGTGTGGTGGTTTGGACATTGCAAACTTGTGTTTCATTATATCCTACAGTGTTTAAAGTCCCTTTTTGCAAGGGAAGGGGGAAAAAAGGACCAAGATTTTTCCCAGGCTTGGCATCTTTTAGTGTGTCCACATGTTGAACAGTGACATTACTCTCAGGGATGCTAAAACCAGGCACGTCGGTTGATATACATACAGGGCTAGCCACCGTAGAAACTGTAACCTGAATGCCCTTCGATTGTTTTGGATTCAAAATGGGTTTTTTTGTTTCAGTTTGTTTAACGAGAAGGTTGGAAGGCAGAAATACCACCTGCTGCATAACCTTCTCTGCAGTTTTCTGGTCCAAAACTGAATGAACAGACATCTTGACTGGGTTGCTGTTGTCTTTTCTTACAAGGTGACCAAATCCCTCAGGTGCCTTATACACTACTTGGACAGGACTTTTTTGTTCACTTTGGGATGTTTTGGCCTGTGGTGGTTTAGGAAGAGCAGCTGCTTTTGTACTTAGCTGCTCAAGGACTTGTGTCTGCTGAGATGACTGTGCCGTCATTTCCTGCAGGCTCTGTTGGTAAACGGATGGGAAGCTTTGTGCTTTTACAATTTTGGGGTTGGCCACTGTGGAGGTAGAAACCAAAGACCCCTTTCTCTGTTCATCTGCACTGGAACTTAAATCAGCTGGTCTTTTCATCAAGGTCACTTTGTTTCCCACGCTCTTGGCCAGCAGGGTCGGAATGGGCGTGTAGCCCTTGGGTAGTCCACCAGTCAGGTTTAGAATGGGGTATTTGGGTGACAGTGAAAGATGTGCTGGTAGACCTGGTGTCCACGCCGGATCCCTGGATTGATTCATTTGGATTGGCTCCAATTTTAACTCTCTTCTCGACTCCGCAGTAGTGGTGCAAACACCTTTCTCTTTAATGGTCAAAGGGTGTTTGGGGTGGTTGGCAGGTTCGCAGGTTTCTTCTGCAGCAGACTTGGCAACAAACTCCGTGGTGTTTGCTTAGAACAAAACAAAGATATTCATTAGATTTATAAAATTATGTTATCCATTGAAATGCTTTTCTGCAAGTCAATCACACATCACAAGATTGCTCATGTATGGGGCAAAATGAAGTAGTTGCACCTGTTTGTTTTAGAAAGCCAAGCTCCTAAAAGACAACAAACACATAACCAGAAATTGCCAATTATTCCACAGAAATTATGTGTATTTAAATATTTGGCTATATGCAGCTTTTCTTTGATAAAAACAACAAGCTTGTTGTTGACGATGCAAGTAAAATCTCAAGTTAAGAGTATTGTCAGGATTTTTTATTTTCTCACGAAATTCAATGACAAGATGAATAACAATAATAATAAAGGAGTGGTAATCTTTAACTGACATAAAAATATAAAGCAAGATTGCTTAATAATAACTACATAGAATTTACCCAAGCCGGTAATAACGCTAAACTGTTAAATGGCATTTTATTATGAAAAACCAGGTTATTAACGAGCATTTTCTGCTAGCTGCCTTTAGCCCCATGGTTGTAAATAATGTTGCTAAAATTCTAACAATGATACACGCTGAATATTAAAGGTTGAACATGGAACGCGGACAATCTGGTTAACTCTGGTGTTCAGAGGTGGCATCGCAACAACAGAATTAATTTTGCAGCCGTTGGGATATTGATTCACTGCTGACACGTTCCAGCACCATGTTCAGTGACAAATTATATAGGATAAGGACTAATTTATACAAATAAGTTCACTTTACAACAGCATTTACCGTCAGAACATCTTGTGGGCTCAGAAGCAGCTGCTTGACTTGTCTCTGTCAGTGCGCCCCAGAGCAGCTTTGGCTACATGGTAGCTCATCTCCATCGGTGTGTGAATGTGTGTGTGAATGGATGAATGATACACTGTAGTGTGAAGCGCTTTGGAGTCCTTACTCTGAGAGGCGCTATACAAGTGCGGGTCATTTATCATTTATTAAGTCTGCCATTTTACACAATCCCAACCTTGCCTCGCTGAGTGGACTTTTTAGCACAAAGGTGCCCTCTAGTGGCTGGTAGATATAAACATAAACCCAGTGATGTGCCCGTCAAAATAAAATTTTAATAAGATTTTTTTTTTGTTTAACTTTTAAAGTGAAAATTGCACATACATTCTTCACACCTCTAAACGCCTCGTGGAGGTTTTATTTTTTTAAATATATCTTTTTATTAAAATGTTCCATATTCCACCTTTAGTTTCAAGTGTCCTATATTTGATTACATTTTTCATAATTAACAGTGTCATTTATTTGCATTAGTCAGGAAAAAAATGTTATCTTACTTTACAGTGACCAAAATATGAACATTACGATCGTTCCAAAACAGTCTCTTTACCTCCAATCCAAAGGCCTCTGGGAACGGCATGTTCCTGGTCGTTCTCTAATTCTACACAACAATCCTTCTCCAAGTCCCTCTCTTCATAATCATAATCGGATGATGATGATGATGATGATGATGATGAAACACACTCCTCACGCACAAAGCTGTTGTACTCTGGGTGCTTCTTGAAATCATCAAACTCCTTCTTTAAACGAAGCCTGCATTTGCAGAACAATAAGTCTGTTTTAGCTGACCTAAGTTTTTGAACAAGCATTTCATAAAAAACTGTATTATGTAACTTGAGAGCTGAAATTACAAACCTGTTTCTTTGGCAGGCCTTAACGAGTTTGGGTTCCCATGGTAAAAGTTCGTTCAAAAGTCTGATCAGAGTGCTGTGGAGTTCTTTCACGGCTTCTTTCTTGTAATACCACCGACCCTGCCGGTCAACACAAGGAGACAATATTAACACGGGGCTCTTCTCTGTAGACTTTTGGAACAAATCATCTGGACAGAGGAATGACCGTTACCTACCAATCTCTTCTTCATGCTCTCCAGTTCATCAAGCTCATCTTCAATCTTACTGATAAGCTCTCGTAGTTCATCTAGACTGCTGCACACCAACTACACAGGACAACAAATGTAATGAAAGACTGTAAACCGTTCCTTTGAAAGGACTTTTTAAATTATTCAGTCATTTAGGCTACAGAAAAACAAAAAGTGTTCATTACAAAGAGCTTGAGCCGCATGGCTAATGCACATTTAAAAAGCAGCCATTTATTTCACTTTTATTTTATTGCAAACAGACTAAACCTAATATTGTGTTTAGTCTCATCTGCATGTCAGATCTGCTTTACATACTAAAAAACGTGATGAGATCATAAATGCCGTTTCAAACTGGTTATTTTAATTACATTTGTCACAAAAGAAAATTACAATAGCAGTTCTTATAACTGTTTCATATAAACTTGTACAACTGTTATAACAAAAATTTTATCTTTAGGGTTTTTTCTTAAGTTTTTATTTCACTTTATTTTATTTTATTTTATTTCTGGAGCTCTTCCAACAATGTGTTTCATGAATGTGTTCACAATGAAGTCTCAACGGCAGCTTAAAAACACTACAGTGGACTTTACGTTGACGAAAATCAAAATGCTTAAAACTTCTCTGTGCAAAAATAAAAGATTTCTCTGGACTCAGGACCTCAGGAAACTTAAAATAAAAGTCACATGTAGATTTGTAGAGAATCAGCTCCTCTAAATCTGAGACCATGGTCTTGAATCAGAAAAGGATAGAATGTGTTCTCCAGGTCAGGGATGAGGTCCTGCCCCAAGTGGAGGAGTTTCTTGGGGTCTTGTTCCCGAGTGAAGGAAAGATGGAGCGTGAGATTGATAGGCGGATTGGTGCTGCGTCTGCAGTGATGCGGGTGTTGTATCGGTCTGTCGTAGTGAAGAGAGAGCTGAGCCAGAAGGCAAAGCTCTAGATTTACCGGTCGATCTACGTTCCTACCCTCATCTATGGCCACGAGCTTTGGGTAATGACCGAAAGAACGAGATCGCAGATACAAGCGGCCAAAATGGGTCCACAGGGTGGCTGGGCTCTCCCTTAGAGATAGGGTGAGAAGCTCGGTCATCCAACAGGGGCTCAGAGTAGACCTGTTACTCCTCCACATTGAGAGGAGCCAGTTGAGGTGGCTCGGGAATCTGGTTAGGACGCCTCCCTGGTGAGGTTTTCCAGGCATGTCCAACCGGGAGAAGACCCAAAGGAAGACCCAGGACACGCTGGAGAGACTGTCTCTCGGCTGGCCAGGGAACTCCTTGGGATTCCCCTGGAGGAGCTGGCCCAAATGGCTGGGGGGAGGGAAGTCTGGGCCTCCCCGCTTAGGCTACTGCCCCCTACAATTCTAATAAATCATTCATACTAGAGACCACAGCAAAGCCTTTGTGCTCCATCCATGAAGATATAACAAAATCTTTTAAGTTTGTGGAAAAGAGCATTACAATAAATAAATCACAACTTTTGGGGGGATTGTAGGGACTGAAACGCCAGAATGTATTTTACTAAAGTTAAAATGTGTATCTGGTTCATTTGGTTTGCCAGAATGACAGTTTAGAATCCTTTTTTTCTGATTTGTGTCTAAGTGCATTTACCTTAAATGATGGGAAAGGGGGAGCAGCTTCTTTAGCTTTCTTCAGTGACTCAGCTTTTTTCTCTGTAAGCAATAAAACCAGATAGGTGAAAAAAATCTGGAGATAAACGCAAAAGTAAAGGAGTGGATTTACATCAGCATTAATAATCTTTCTCACCAGTCTTGTGCTTTCTCTTCTTCTCTTTTCTCTTTATCGTTGTGGCAGATTTCTGAGCTGAAGACTTGGCAGCCTCGGTCTGGGACAGCCTCGTCTCTTCGTGGAGCAGCAGATGCCCGCGCTCCCGTTTGACTCCCACCAGCTGTTCCCCTGCCCACTTTTTCTTCCGCTTCTTTTTGTTAGTCCAGCTCTTGTCATTCACCCTCTCTTCACTGGAGTTTTGAGTACTCTCAGAGGACAACGGTGTTGCTAGTCTGGACATACTGCAGCAGTAGATGTCCCCTGCAGATTTAGCATCACTAGCTGTGTTTTTGCAACATTCTAAACAGGGGGACATTTGGTGTCCCTGACTGGGACTTACTTCCTCCGACTTCACTCCCAGGAGTTGAGCCAGGGATCCCAGACTTGCTGAGGAAGCAGGCGACCGGCCCATATAACTGTGCTCTCCTACATTCAGACAGGGATCTTCAGTTTCTGCTTTGAAGGTACGTTCAGAAGCCAGTGAGAAGACTCGCTCCTGCATAGATTGCTGCCCCACAACTGAAATCTCATCTTTCATTTTTACATCACACTCCCCAAATAGTTTGCTTTTTGTGACAACCAAGGAGTTAGCATTTTGTTTTGCACCTAATTTAGAGTTGTCACAGGAGTGTCCGTTGGAGGATCGTAACTCAGACGGGGACCACAACTGAAATCTGTGTTTATCTTCTTGACTGTTGCCTTCCAAATTTTTGATCAGGGTCTCTGTTGTCCTTTTTACAAAATCACATTCTTCTGAGTTTATCTGTGCTTCATCGTTTCCATCTTCTTCACTTTTTATTACATCCGACTCTTCACCCTCTGTCCCGGCTTCTGTTTCAACTCTTTTCACCAGAACAGAAGGAAAAGGAAAAGCTGGAGGTGTGCTGGGGCTCTGGCAGTAGATCCTCAGGTCTGCTCCACAGAAATGTGGGAAATGTATGTAGGCATTTTCTTTGCCGTCATAGCCTAGGATGGACTCCCTACATTCATGGATGGGTTGGGCCAACACGGCGTCCTGTACGTCCCTCTGTGTCTCATAGACGTGGTCACACAGGCCCTTCAGAAGCCAAACCCGCTGGTAGAAGGGCAACAAATGAAAGGGTTTCTCCTCCAGAGGACTCGCCTCCCCCAGGATGCTAAAGAACTGGTGACAGAGTCCCAACTGCTCGGCGCGACGAGGCTGATCGCGGGAAGCCCCGATGGCTCGGTACCAGCCTAGAATGCGTTGCCTCAGCTCCGACTCCCAGCGGCGGTACGGCAGTGCAGGCCGGCGGTGCAGGGTCGCCCTCCGCTGTGGAGGGGACAGCAGGGAGGACATGATCTTGGACAGGAGCAAGCTGCAGCGTGGCATCAGCAAACATCGTTCCAGCTCAAAAAACACTATCTCAGGGAGGTTGAGGGCAGTCTGAGCGAGGCAGAGAAAGTGTCCGACAGCAGGGAGTTCCCACACGGTGTCCACCGTGTGGGGGGAAGCTTGGGATAGCAAGCCCTGCTCCCAATCCTCCACCTCCTTGGCTGACATTTCTTCTGCCTCTTTCTTCTCAAGCTCACGTTGCCTAAACAAGTGCAGAGCGAGGGATTTATTATGGTTTGCACAAAACTTTGAAACTTTTCTCCTAAACAACCACTGACCTCTTTTCTTCCTTGGCTCTCTGCTGCTCTTCCAGACGTAGCGTCTGAACCATGACAGATTCATGCCCGCCAACAGTAGCTGTAGCAAAGTATCGAGATGCCTGCCTTTTCCTCGTGGATGTGCCCCCCGAGCCCCGCTCCTCCTCTGCACCAAAACGCCCTTTTGAAGTCATGGCCAGAGTTGTTTTTTCTCGCAGCGTCCTTGTTGGACAGATTGAGAGAACGACAAGCGTCACTATAGGTGCAAATCTGTCACATTTGTTGGAGTAGTATATTCCACAATCACATCTTCCAAGGCCGAATAAACATCTGAACATTAAAAAAAAAAGCATCTCCATACCTGGAAAGCAATGTAAGTTTCTGCTCCATCATAGTTTCCAGCTTTTGAGCCTGCTTGGAGATCCAGTGGTCCACGCCGTAATAGCGATAGCAGTTCTCCAACATGAGCCTGAAGTCTGCAACAAACTCCGTTATGGTCTCGTATTCCTGACTGATAAACTTCTCCTCTATCCTCTTCAAGCACATGGACTGCCTGAGCTGAGACTGAACACGGCCCTGATGCTCTCCATCACCATGACGGGTCTCATGGCGACCGATTGGATGAAGAAATGAGCCGGTGATTCCTTTGTGCTTGTCCGAGAGAAAGCTAGTAAATATCTTATAGGCTTGTTGGACCTCATAGTTCATATCATCCTCAAAGCTATCTCTGTTAGAGGAAATGCAGACCTCGGGCAAGAGGGAATCACTGTCAGGAAACTCTGACACCAAATCGTTGCTCAGAGTCAGATGTTCATGCCCAGCAGTAAAATGTTCCCTGTCTTCAGAACAGCGTAATCCTAACAGAGCCTCCGCCTCACAGGATCCATTGCTGAGCCTGTCTTCAGATGGGTTATCTGAGCTGTTGCTCGCCCGTTTGGATTTTGAAGACATAATGCGAGACGTGGACTGTTGAGGTGCTGAGATACGGTCTAACGCAGTCCGATCCTGCTTAAGGGGCCACTTCTGGCTACAGTCAGCGCCGACTCGGTCTGTCATGTCCTCCTGATCCACTACACAGGTGCCTACAGATTTATTTGTAACAGGGGTAAAACGTTGATTTCACACCAACATAAGTTGAACGTGTTTCAATTAGGAAAAAAGTAAACAGGACGGACAAAGGTTTATACTTGCAGACTTCCTGAAGGTGTCAATTTAACAACATGATTATGATCACTTTAACTTTGCAAAAATAACATTTGACTTGTGCAACTAATAATTTTTATTTTTTATTTGCTGGAAAAATCAATTAAACACACATAGACTGAATGTTTTAGATAACTGTACAAAAAGATTTACGATCAGGGTGAATGCTGGGTGCAACAAGAGAAAAAAAACCTCGATGGTTAAGTAAACATTTTTTGTTAGCCTAAAGCAGGACAACTCAACAGAACATGTCATGTGAATTTGTCACTTCTTTAACATCTCTTGTTTAGATTGTGAGACTATGCCCCAAACAAAATCACAGATGGGTTAAACGGTCAGGATTCCTCATATCTCAGGACGTTGTATTTTTACAGATTTAATGGGACACATGTGATCGAGGTCAAATTACAACCACGTACTTTTCTGATCACCCGAACTTCTGAAAACTTTCATTTTTCCTGAAAATAAAAGGGGTACTTAGCTCGAAGTTAGCGCCGAGTAAGCTAACCCCAATGAAAACAAAAGTAAACAGAAGTTTGTTCTGCTTTGTGATTAAGAAGACTCCCTTTGCGCGTTTCTAATCCTGATCACGTGCAAAACAGGAGCAAAACAAAGCCAGCAGAGACTGAGTTGCTTCAACAACATACCTTGACGTTTTGAGTGCGGCTCCTCATATACACCTTACAGCTTTAGCAAGCTTAGCAGCTACGACAGCTTGCTAGCAGGCTATTGTCTCCAACGTGAGGCCTGCAGTTGCTGCGTTCACTTTCCATATTATTTAGTTTAATCTAATTTTATCTCCACGAGACAAAAAAGTTACGCAGGCTAGTCAATGTCGTCATCGCACGGAATGATGTCAGTGACAGCGGGGAAGCTATTGTAGCTTTAGCCGAAGTAACAGCAACTACTGTTTGGTAATAAATAATAGTTCATTCTCACTAGCTATTCCGCTAACTACGGCGTGTCAAGTTTACAGTTACTTCGTGACATGTGAAAATTTTTACGGTCGCTTCAGAGACAATTGCATGCCATGTGTCGCGTTGGGAAGCCTGGTCGATTATTCCGGGTAACGACAACTGGGCTATCTCTTCTCCAGCATAGATGCTCTACTTCCCTGCGTGCACTCGATGCAAATGTGTCCAACCTGACGTAACAGGCTGCTTCTCATTTTTATTATTATGGAGCAAAAACATTCTTACCCTATTTGTATCTTCGTGTAATTTGTGATTATTTTGATAACTGGTGAAAGAAAACAATTTTAATCGGTTGTTAAGTTTAAACAAACCAAATAAAATAAAAAACAAACGAAAAACTACACTACAGATTTTGTGTACGGCCATTGTTATTTTCGGTAACTCGTGTAAGGCACGAATGCACAACTAGTGCGATTAAGTGACTTTTTTTGGGTACAGACAACAAAGAAAACACTTTTAGGTACAACGAATTTCACTTTATAACCGCTAGATGTCGCTTGTCATTAGTGTACTACGATTGTGTCATTTTATGACAAGCCATTTTATCATTTAAGTGTAAGTAGACATAATTTCGGTTGTCGCTGACGATAAGGATAAAGTGAACTATACACATTCAATTTAGCTGAAATAAATTCAATCTAACTAAAACTAAACATTTCTATCTAATGTGTTTTAGTGTTACCAATATGATCCTTAATGGGTAGAAATGCAATATTCATTATGTGTTCAATGTCAGGACTCAGGTATCTCCCGGCTGACCTTCGGACCACAACTCCCGACATGCCCCTCGTGGGGAGCTCCCAGAGTGCTCCTCGCGGGGATTCCCTCCACGTCACAGCCAAGCAAGGCTATATATGGAAAACGCCGTGACCGGCTTCTCATCTCAGTCATCGTTTCTTCCTCACAGAGATACGACCAGAGAAATAATAAAACTGTTAAACGTCTCACCTTGTTCGTCTCCTTCATCCAGTCTGATCAGCCTGACAGGATGACTGAGTATTGGGGTCGCTCAGTCTGGGTCTTCTTCTACCCCTGTCGCTACTAACCGTCTCCTTATTCCTGTCACCCTCCTCCATGGTGAGGCCTCACTCCACGTAAACGCATTGGTGGACTCGGGGGCCGCGGACAATTTCATGGACCTAGATCTGGCAAAACGCCTACGGATCCCCCTACAACCCCTGGAGAGAGTTATACCAGTGACCTCGGTGGACGGTAGGCCTCTCCAACCCTACCCAATCCAAGACCGAACCCAGTCACTCCGTATGATCACCCAAGGCCACCAGGAGACCCTCCATTCCCTGGTCATTTCTGCTCCCTCTTCTCCTCTAATCCTGGGGTTCCCCTGGCTCCGTCTCCACGACCCTCATATTTCCTGGTCCCAGAACCGCCTGCTGGGCTGGGGGACCTCGTGCCAGACCCACCTCGTTCCTCCTCCATCCTCGGCGGGTCTTCCGGACGGGGGCCCCGGCTCCACACCGCCCCACCTGCCGCTGCCCTATCGGGACCTGGCCGCGGTGTGCGACAAGCGGCGCGCCACCTCCCTGCCACCTCACCGGCCATATGATATGGAGATCAAGCTGCTACCCGGAACCAGTCCTCCCCGCGGGCGCCTTTTCTCTCTCGCGCCTCCTGAGACCAAAGCGATGGAAGAATACATCGCCCAGGCCCTCCAGCAGGGGTTCATCCGACCCTCCTCCTCTCCGGGTGCCGCTGGCTTCTTCTTCGTGAAGAAAAAGGAAGGCGATCTTCGCCCCTGCATAGACTATCGGGGTCTGAACAAGATCACGGTCAAGGACCGCCATCCTCTGCCGCTCCTCACTACCGCTCTGGATGCCATCTCCCAGGCAGAGATCTTTACGAAACTGGATCTCCGGAGCGCCTACAATCTGGTCCGTATAAAGGCCGGGGATGAGTGGAAGACCGCGTTCATAACACCCACCGGCCACTGGGAGTACCTGGTTATGCCCTTCAGACTATGCAATAGCCCTGCTGTCTTCCAACGTCTCATTAATGATGTCCTCCGCGACATGCTGGGATGGTGGGTGTTCGCCTATCTGGACGATATACTGATCTACTCCAAATCCGATGCCGAACACATCCATCATGTTCGCGCCGTTCTGACCCGGCTCCTGGACCACAACCTGTACTGTAAACCCGAGAAATGCTCCTTCCATCAGCAGTCCATATCCTTCCTGGGCTACATGATCTCGGACGAAGGGATAACCATGGACCCTCAGAAAATCCAGGCGGTGAAGGACTGGCCCTTGCCAACCAGCCTGAAACAACTGCAGAGTTTTCTGGGTTTCTGCAACTTTTACCGCCGTTTTATAAAGAACTATAGCACCCTCGTAGCCCCTCTCACCTCTCTCACTCGACCAGGCTCCCCTGGCCAGCTGTTTCGTCTAACTCCCGACGCCATTCGGGCCTTCCGCCACCTGGTCACCCGCTTTACCTCGGCCCCGATCCTCCGCCATCCAGATCCTGCAGTTCCCTTTGTGATCGAGGTCGACGCCTCTGACGTCGGCGCCGGCGCCATCCTGTCTCAAGGCGGGCCCGACGACAGGCTCCATCCCTGCGCCTACTTCTCCAGGAAGTTTTCCACCACCCAGCAGAAGTACGGTGTGGGCGACCGTGAGTTACTGGCCATAAAATGGGCATTGGAGGAATGGAGGCAGTGGCTTCTGGGCACCACTCGGCCTTTCACGATCTGGACTGACCATCAGAACCTGACCCACATTAAATCTGCCAAGCAGCTTAACCCTCGCCAGGCTCGCTGGGCCCTCTTCTTTGAACCCTACGACTTCCATCTCGCCTACCGCCCGGGAGCCAAGAACCAGAAGGCGGACGCCCTCTCCCGCCAATTCACCCACTCCACGCCCTTGTCCGAGCCAGCGCCAATCCTCCCGGAACACCGCTTCCTGGGCCAACTGAGGTGGCCGTTGGAGGAAGCTATCCAGAACGCCCTCCGGAACGACCCCGCGCCTCCAGAGACCCCCGCGGGTCGCCTCTATGTCCCCACGGCCTGTCGCAGCGAGGCGTTGTCCTGGGCCCACTCATCACGCATGTCTGGCCACGCTGGTTTCTCCAGAACTCTTAAATTCCTCCAGCGAGCCCTCTGGTGGCCAGGCATGGCGAGGGATGTGAAAGAATACACCAGCGCCTGTGACGTCTGTGCCCGCTCCAAGAACCCCAACCAGGCCTCGGCTGGTGCCCTCCGACCTCTTCCGGTGCCCAGCCGCCCCTGGTCCCACGTGGGGCTGGACTTCGTCACGGGTCTCCCGCCGGTCAATAACCTCAACACTGTCATGACGGTTACGGACCGCTTTTCCAAGTCTGTCCATTTCATCGCCCTTCCGGGTCTCCCCTCAGCCCAACGCACAGCGGAACTGTTCCTGGAGAACGTGGTGCGCCTCCACGGGTTCCCAGTCGACGTGGTCTCGGATCGGGGGCCCCAGTTCACGGCCCGGTTCTGGAAAGCTTTCTGTCGGCTGATGGGAGCGTCGGTCAGTCTATCTTCAGGCTACCACCCGCAGACCAATGGCCAGACGGAGCGGGCTAACCAACAGCTGGGTCGGTACCTTCGTTGTTTTGTCTCGGCTCAACCCTCGCAGTGGCCTAAATACCTCCTCTGGGCGGAGCTGTCCCACAATCTTCACACCTCATCTGCCACTCGGCTGTCCCCTTTCGAGGTCTGCTATGGCTTCCAGCCCCCGGTCTTTGCCCACCAAGAACCCGAGGTCGCCGTTCCGGCAGCGGAAGCCATGGTGAGACGCTGCAAGAGCGCCTGGATCAAAGCACGAGCCTCCATAACCAGAGCTAACACCAGCTATGCTCACCAGCATCTCCGTCGACACCGTCCTGGTCCCTCCTATGCTCCTGGGGACAAGGTCTGGGTGTCCACGGCTGACCTTCGGGTCCGTGCCGGGTCCAAGAAACTCGCCCCTCGGTTCCTTGGCCCATACCCCATCCAAAGGGTCATCAACCCGGTCACGTACCGGTTGCGGCTGCCGGCTACTCTCCGCATCCATCCCACCTTCCATACCTCCCGGCTCAAGCCCTACGTGGAGTCCTCCCTTCTCCCGCCTCCGGCTCCGGCGCCGCCTCCTGCCCGCTTCCTCGATGGTGAGCCTATCTACACCGTCCGGCGCATCCTGGACGCTCGCCGCAGGGGTCGGGGCTGGCAGTACCTGGTGGACTGGAAGGACTATGGCCCCGAGGAACGCTCCTGGGAGCCGGCTCGGTCCATCCTGGACCCTTCCCTGATCTCTGACTTCTGGGTCCGCCGGGGTCGCGCTGGGACTTCTGGAGCCGTCCCTGGACCGGGGGGTCCTGTCAGGACTCAGGTATCTCCCGGCTGACCTTCGGACCACAACTCCCGACATGCCCCTCGTGGGGAGCTCCCAGCGTGCTCCTCGCGGGGATTCCCTCCACGTCACAGCCAAGCAAGGCTATATATGGAAGACGCCGTGACCGGCTTCTCATCTCAGTCATCGTTTCTTCCTCACAGAGATACGACCAGAGAAATAATAAAACTGTTAAATGTCTCACCTTGTTCGTCTCCTTCATCCAGTCTGATCAGCCTGACATTCAATACTCATTCAATACCGGATTTACATAGTATGTCAGTGTCTCTGCTGCATGGTGTTGGAACCCAAGTTTTTTCCTTTTTAATCGTGGTTTTTAGTGGTCGAAGGTAACAATTCTAGGCGACTACCTATGTGCATATGCATGTAACTTTGTTCTTATTTTTCTTCAAACTATCCTCTTAAAGAGCAAGTCACCCCCTATGTCTTACTCCACTCCCACTTCCTGTTTGAAAAATGCAACAAATGTTGTTGCCTGGCAGACCGAGAGGGCGGAGCTTGAATTAAATTCAAAAGCAGTGCAGAGTATTTACCTGACGACAGCGCAACACCGACCGACCTAAGGCACACTGGAGGCGGACGCGCCACGTCCTCACTCCACCCACATTTTGAGGATGGGTCTGTTGTATCCTCACAGAACAAGGATATCCCAGCATGCTTTGCACGCTGGCTGTGGATTTTCAACAGGAAGCGAAAATGGGGAGAGCTACGAAGTTTGTTTAAAAACTAGCCATAGAAAACTAAAAAGCTTAAAGTGGTTCTGTTTATAGATATTTTTTGTTTGTATTTTTGTTTTTTGGTCTGTCTAAATTGTCCTTAGGTGTGAGTGTGTGTGTGCATGGTTGTTTGTCCTGTGTATCTCTGTGTTGCCCTGCGATGGACTGGCTCTCTGTCCAGGGTGTACCCCGCCTACTTGCCCGTTGACTGCTGGACAAAGCGTGTTCAGAAGATGGATGGATTTTTGTTTTTTAAATTACATTTTAGGCAGAAATCAGCCAGAACAAGTTTGTATCGCGGGTCTCGTAGTTATTCCTGTTTGTGTGTGTGTGAGTGTGTGTGTGTGTGTGTGTGTGTAGAGTGAATTAAACTTGTCATTTGTTTTAGGGACAACAGAGTGTTTTTATTAAGCTTAGAGGTGAAGAGTGAAGCTGTTTACACATGAGTACAGTAGTTCTTCTGTGTTCTGCTGTGAAAAGCAGTTTAACATTCAGGGATTTACACAGTTGACACATTTTAATGAAGTTAAAATTTTTTGTGTGAAGAATATAATTTTTATCTTCTCATGTGGATAAATGTAAAAATGTGTTTATTGCCTTTTTGTCACCTGTGGCCTCTGATTTTCTCTGTCTAGGACTGAAGGTGTCCAGCGTCAGGAGAGGCTTTACCTGGTGGTCCTCTTGGGAGAAAGGCCTTCTACTGTTATCATGTTAATGTTATTTAGCTGTTTGATATTTGAACACATTTATTAAAACAAATACTAAATGATAACTCTTTTTAGTCATTGATTTTATCACCAGTTTTATTATTACAGATGTTATTGAACATGTTACATGAACAGAAAATTAAAAGATGATAAGGAGACAAGATTATTTATAATACGTAACAATTATTTACAGATCAAAACCAATATGGACCAGTTACGTATGGTTAAAGCAGGATTAACCTGAGTGACTCTTCCTGGATCATTTATTTAAACTGAGTGAGCAGGAAGTCTAAGACAGCAAGGAGGCATACAGGAAGAAGCTGGAGAACAAACTACAGAGGAACAATATCAGAGATGTCTGGTCAGGGATGAAGAAGATCACAGGCTTCAAGCAGAGGAAGGATTGCACAGATGGCAGCCTGGACACAGCCAATGAATTGAACAAGTTCTTCAATAGGTTCAGTTCAGGAACAAACCCAGCATCCTCCTTGCCTGTCTCCAGCCAATCAGACATCCCATCCTCTTCTGATCCAACATTTTCAGGTCACACACCAGCTCTTTTGTCCTTTAACACAGTCATGGACTCTTCTGGTTCTATAAATCTGTCTTCAACCAAGTCAGGAGATGCTGCTGCCCCATTTACCTCCCCCTCCCACCTATCTGTCTCTAGAAGTCAGGTGAAGAGGCAGCTGGAGAGATTGAACAAGAACAAGGCTGCAGGTCCAGATGGTGTCAGCCCCATAGTACTGAAGGCCTGTGCAGAGGAGCTCTGTGGGATTCTGCAGCACCTCTTCAACCTCAGCCTGGCCCAGGAGAAGGTTCCAGTCCTGTGGAAGACATCCTGCCTTGTTCCAGTTCCAAAGAAAACTCGCCCATCAGTCAATGACGATTACAGACCGGTTGCCCTGACATCCCACATCATGAAGGTCCTGGAGAGACTCCTGTTGGTCCACCTGAATAAGCAAACTAGGACATATCAGGACCCGTGCAGTTTGCTTATCACCATGGAGTTGAAGTTGAAGATGGCATCATCCAGCTGCTTCAACCAACCCACTGTCATCTGGACAAAGCAGGCAGCACTGTGAGGGTCATGTTCTTTGATTTCTCCAGTGCATTTAACACAATCCAGTCTGATGTACTTTGCCAGAAAATCCAGAAGACACAGGTGGGGGCCTCAACTATCGCCTGGATTAAAGACTACCTGACAAACAGACCACAGTTTGTGAGGCTGAAGAACTGCACATCAAACCAGGCGATCAGTAACATTGGAGCACCACAGGGGACTGTACTCTCACCATTCCTTTTCACCCTGTACACCTCAGACTTCCAGTACACATCAGAGACCTGTCATCTACAGAAATACTCAGATGACTCTGCAGTTGTCGGGTGTATCAGAGATGGACAGGAAGCTGAGCACAGAGAGCTGGTGGAGCGCTTTGTGGCATGGTGTGGAAACAATCATCTGACCTTGAACGTGAGCAAAACAAAGGAGATGATTTTAGACTTCAGACGAAACAGGGCGGAGTCTAACACTGTTTCCATCATGGGAGAAAAGTGGAGGTGGTTGAGGAATACAAATAGCTTGGAGTTCAACAAAACGCAACACTGCCTCCTGGGGTCACAAATTGTGATGGGTCGCAGAATTGGGTGTAACACCAGCCTTGCTAGACCGGCAAGGACCCGTACTCATAAGCATCCTGCCCACGGATTCGGACACACCCATAGTTAATGAGAGTGGGCACACAGGGTCCCAGAAGTATGGCAAGCCATACAGAAGCGCTGTGCCTAGGCAACACGTTCTCACTCCCAACACGTCCTATATTTTTTTTCGCCATCTCTTAACTAGACGGGTTGGGAAAGTGGCGTATTGTCGTGGTTTAGGCATGCCATACCCTTGGACAAGCTCCCCCTGCGTCTGTATGTGACGCGGAGGTGGCGGTAATGCCCCTTCCGTTGCTTGCATCAAAAATAGATAACAGTATCTAAAATGCTTTTACATCAGTACTTTTATATTTATTTCATCTTTGTAATCCATCTATAATGTCTATTGTCCAGATTATGTGGGAAAAAAGCACTTCTTTTACCATCCGGTTTGTATAGCAAAGCTCTTTCATTTATGTCAATTTTTTTAACAAAAGAAAAAAAATTAAAATTTAAACAAGGGAGACATGTGCGAGGGATCTCTTTCAGATTACACAAAGAGACGCATTTTTAAACCAAGCTTTTTTCCTTTTTTCGTAAATTTTCGCGCTCAGGCAAAGCCTGATGGATATTGGAGTCTGAAAATCGTATTTGGTGGAGTGGTTAAAAATTTAGGCTTGCATTGTAGTTTTTAAACTAAGTGGTGTGTTAGGAATAATTTAGTTAGTTAGTTTTATTTTTGTTTCGTTGCTCTTTTATTCTGAGCACGGCTCCAGGACAGTAGGTGGCGATAATGCACCTAGAAGTTGGTTACCGCCCGTCCCTAACACCAGAAAGAAGGGAAAGAAGACGTCATTTGTAGGCGTTGCAGGTAGGCACACGTTTGTTTGTTTTCTCCATAAACAAATTCTTTTGGCATGGACACTGATTTTCAAACACAATTTATCCCCGCAGAACTGTATTATTTGGAATAACTGTGATATTGTTTACAAAAACAAAAGTTTATTTATTAATAACTGGTTTAGTAATGGAATAATCTTGGTTAGTCAGTTATTTAAGGGAGATGGGATTTTAAATAATTATGTTGAATTTCTTAAAAAGTTTAACATACCAATCACGCCAAAAGAATTCTCAATAGTATTTGATGCTATCCCATCTGGTTTATCTATGCTTTTTAGATGTTCCTGCAATTCTCCCATTGCAGTCAGTACACCAGAAGTTATAAATTCCTCTTTGGGTAGTGCTTGCTTCTCCTCAACTAAGTCAAATAATGCTAAAATAAGATAGTTTTTTCAAATTGCAATGGTTTCTGTACCACCAGCTGTGTCTTATTGGTCCACGTTTGTAACATATATTGATTGGGAAAAAGTTTGGCCACTACCACAAAAGTATAAGGTCAAAGAAATCTCCTTCAAATTGATTCACAGATTCTACCCTGCTAAACAGTATCTGTCTAAATTCGTAGCTGATATTAATGTTCTATGTTCTTTCTGTAAAGAGGGACCTGAAACAGTTTGTCACTTATTTTGGTCTTGTAAATTCACCTATAAATTCTGGAAGGATGCCCATAAATTTATTAGTGACTCTGTTCTTCCTGGTTTTCAGCTTTACTACAAGAATTTTATATTTGGTTATCACAATTTTGACAGCAAAGATAAGAATGCTTACTTTTTGTAAATATGTTCTTGTTTTTGGCAAAGTTTCACATACATAAAAGTAAGTTCAATAGCTGAAAACCTGAGATGCTTGTTTTGAAAATGGAGATGGACACTATATTGGAATGATCTCCTCATCGTAGAATAATAAGGCTCTCAAGACTGTTGATATATGTAATCAGTTGGAAATGTTTACGTATTATTAATGACAGCTTGTTTCTCTTGCTTGTATATCTTTAAACCTCTGTGTACGTCTTTTCTTTTCTTAGTTGTGTATTGCTCCAGGTTTTTCCTTTATTTCTTCTGTTCCTTTAATCGCTATAAAATGCAATAGTGGAATATTAATGTACTTTATGTTCTAATGTGCGGATGTTTATGTGAATTACACTAATAAAAAAGTTTGTTGGTTTTCTATGTGAAATAAAACACACAAAAAATGAATGTTTTAGCTCTCAAAATTGTTGTTGGCAGTTTGTGGAGTTAATAACACATTCATGCCACAGACAGTGAATGATTTATGACATTTATCGATACTTTTAGCGTGATTTGAACCTGCACCACATGTGGGGGAAAACATGTGTATGTTGATTATATTAAACGTGCCAAAACGAATATTTTTGCTCAGAAAGTTACTGTTGGCAGTTTAGGGAGATAATGCTAGCAAATTCACGCCACAGTAAATGATTTATGACGTTTATTTATCCTCTTGTGCCACACAAAATGTTCAGTAAGCTAGCTAACGTAGCCGCCGTTAGCCACATTAGGTTAAACAACGGCTGGACCTTTTAAATATAAAAACCATCCGTGGCACAGTACCAGAGAAACATGTACTCTTGGTTATTGCTGCCGCTCTGTAAAATCTGATGTGTTCTTATAAACACCAGAGAGCCAAAACTGTATTTATGATTTACTGTACAGCATGTGGCATTTAAAAGCAAGTCAAACTTTCCCCAGAACCGCCAAAATGTTCTTCATCTGTCAGTGATGTTCATTCATTTTGTCAGCGGCGATTACAGAGACACTGGTGTCTAAATTTTATGAAGTGTTTCTTAATTCTGAACATTTTTTTCTTTCTTTGAACAGGTTCTTCATTGATCCGCCCGTGTGCTTATCAACACTATTTCTGCTCCTCATTAAAACTCCCAAAGGCACTTTTAAGAGCCACGTCTGTCTTGTTTATCTGTTCTTACTGCTGTCCTCATTCTTGTCTGTTGTCCCTTTCCCCGTGTCTCTGCCTCTGTGTTGTCTTAGGTGTATTTTTGTTTGTTGTCTTGTCATATACATTGTCTTTTGTACATCAAGTGTTTCTTTTTTTTTGTGTCCAACATGACACGCCCCAAAGTCAGGCCCTGTCCATCTTGCCAGACTCCCAATCAGGCAAACAGAAAAACCTGCAGTTTCTGCTTCAAATCTCTATCTACTAAAAAAAACTTTAAAAATAAGGTACAATCACTGGATAGTCGGTGGGCTCAAGCTGTCATAAAAAACAGAAACACTGGCCGAATCATCGACTCTGCATGCATTGCAGTAAGTAAAATTTTTTATTACATAGTTTTTTAATGTAATCCACATTCTCAATTTAGTTAAATATATTGTGTGCTCTAAAAACACCCTGTTGTTGCTTTTAACACCTCTAATACATGGTGTGTTGAAGTAATTAGTGCCAATTATTCTTATTAATTTTAGGTGAAAAAACTTGATGCAATTGGATGCAGGCCTGTCTTATTTCTTGGCAAGCAAGTCAAAGTGTCAAATAAGTGGGTAGCAGATGTCATCACCAATTTGGAATCCACTTCCATTACGAGACACCTACTGGAAAAGATGAAGACAGCTTATGAATTTCTCTTGACTATGGGTAAGAGTAAAAATCTTTTATGTGGTAAAATTTCCAACAGTTCAGTCTAACTTGCCTACATACAAGTGAAAAATATATATATATATTTGTATGTTGTGTGTGTATATGTATATATGTGTATGTATGTATATGTGTATGTATGTATATGTGAATGTATGTATGTATGTATGTATGTATATATATATATATATATATATATATATATATATATATATATATATATATATATATATATATATATATATATATATATATATATATTAGTGTGTGTGTTTGTGTCTGTTTTCTAGGCTGCTCCATAACTGTGCAACAGGACACCTCCACAAGCCAGCAAGATGTAATCAACAATCAGGCAGAGACCGTCATCGAGGAGCAATCAGAGGTGGTCGAGGACACACATCATGTTGACCAGAAGACGGGGAAGCTCATTGAAGAGGCGGCAGAAATGCTCAGTCAGGATCATATAAAAGTGCTCCCAGACAATCCAGAAGACAATATATTTGTGCTTCATCTCACTCCAGTTTCTCCCCCTGGCATTTCATGCTCCCAGTCTTCTCTGAAAAAGAAAAGACAGAGGAGCACATCTCCCAAGCCCTCTACCACCTTTCAACCATCCGTTGCACCTACAGATCAACCATCTCCGCAGTCGTCTCCTGCTGACCATGCCGTCCCCCAATCTTTGAGCCAGGATGGCCAAAATGAAACTATGAGGAGAAAGAGTAAGTTTTGTATTGCATGATGCATCCTAAAGTACATTTGTGCCTAAATGACTCAAACTTTTAAAGAGTTCTTCATGATTCTTGATGACCTAACCTGAACTTACCAACCAGCACTGACTTCATGGTGGCACATTTAATTGCCCTGTTGCCTTACAGTGACAGGTTGCATGTTTGAATCACACCAGCAGTCTCTCTGTGTGGAGTTAACATGTGTTCTATGTGCGTAGGTTTTCAATTTCCTCCCACAAGCCAAAAACCAACATATTATGTGAATTTGCTGCATTGGTATAATGAAAATTCTAAGGTGCTTTTGGTAAAAGCTTCTGCTAAATAAACAAAAATAAACATAAGCAAATTATTCATTAGTAATTTTGCTGTATTTTATGGTTACTCTAAAAAGACTAAAGTTAATAACAGTCCCTAACTTAAGGTAATTATTATTTGATTAAAAAATATATATTTGAAAATTGTTAAAAATGTAAATATCCATACAAAAGTTTACTTAGTATAATTGTTTTAATGTTTTAATTTCTTATTCAGTGTATATGGTCATAGTTTATCTTTTCTTTCTCTTTTTATAAGGTTGCCGAAAATGTATTAGGCAGAAGGTGTTCCGGTTTGAAGCCATCACAGAGAGGAGAACAAATGCGGTAAGACTTATAGCCGCTTTAACTTTGTTTTTCTACAGGCCGTTTACATCAGGCTCAGGGCGGTACGTTAACATTTTTAACCTATAGCACTGGTGCTATAAAGGTTCTATGTATTGTAGCACAGAACAAAAAGTAGCTCCATCATAAAAATATTTTACAATCTCTAAAACACAAAAGTAGTTCTTATAATTACTTAAACACAATGACAAACAATATTGAACTATGTCAGTATAGGACGTGTTGGGAGTGAGAACGTGTTGGCCTAGGTGCTGAAGATAGGTGACAGTTCAATCCGAAGCGCGGTGCCTGTACGCTGTGGCTATTTATGACATTGTGGACTACATTACAACAGACATTACGATGTGGACCGTCTTTACAGCACAAACTCAACCACAATTTTGATTACTTTAAAGCACTATTGATCTTAAAATATTCAAACAAACTAATAATAAATAATACTTACCCATTTTTAATTAATTTGAGTCTCAAAAAACACGAAGGCAAGTCTGATCATGTATAAACAATAGAGTCACTTCCCGCTTTCTGTTTTCAAGTTCTGGGTGATGTTGTGACTATTGCGCGACTTTCTAAGAAGCACTCAGCAGCATGGCGCGTCCTGTGTGACTACTTGACTTCTCAAAATTTTGGGCGTGACGCTGCACAGCACGTCCACCTCCGGTGTGCCCCAGGCATTAGACAGAATATGTAAAGTGCAAGTCACCCCCTACCAGAGTCTTATTCCAGTCTCACTTCCTGTTTGAAAAATGCAACAAATGCTGTTTGTTGCCTGATAGACCGAGAGGGCGGGGCTGCTTACAAATAAATGCACACACATGCTCACAACAACAATGTGACATCATAATGTACCAGCTAATGTCTTAGTGTACTTCCTAGCCAATAGTGATGGCAGATTTAAATTCAAATGCAGTGCAGAGTTTTTACCTGAAGAGGGCACAACACTGACAGTTTTAGGCAGAAAATTTACATTTTAACTAAGATGCCCTAAAGTGCTAAATTATTGTCTACACGTGTCTGCAGCACGATTAGACACTCATATAGTTTATCAGTAAAAAAGTTGATTGGGGGTGAGTTGCTCTTCAAGTGTTGGTGCTGCTGTAACAAGCAAATTTTTCCATTGTGGGATCAATAAAGTCCGTTCTATATTTTTCTATTCTAAATGCTGTTTGAATTTAATTTGTTTTCAAATCTAAATAAGAATCTAATTTTGACAGGGACAAATGCTAATACTGACGTCAAACAAAAAAGCCCAAGTAACAAAATGGTTCCGTTTAATGTTACAATTGTCTACCATGTTTGTTTTCCCACTCAGAGAAAATGACAACATTTTGCCCTTTCATTTGACTCTCAGGTAACCTTAGCCTTCATCATCTTCATCGTCATGAGAATAATATAAGGGACAGCAGTAGCTCAGGAGGTAGAAAGGGTTGTCCAATAATCTGAAGGTTGCAGGTTAAATCCCGGCTCAGAGAATCCTGCGGTTGTGTCCTTGGCAAACATTTTACCCACCTTGCCTGCTGGTGGTGGTCGGAGTGACTGGTGGAGCCAGGGTTCGGCAGGCTTCGCCTCTGTCAGTGCGCCTCATGGCAGCTGTGGCTACACTGTAGCTCATCCCCACCAGCGTGTGAATGTGTGGATGAATAATTGATTGGGTTGTGAAGCACCTTCGGGGGTTGTAGAACCCTAAGAATGTGCAATATTAATACAGGCCATTTAGTAACGCACTAAGTAACGATAATAAAGGAACTCTTATTGTACAGCGTTAACATTAGTTTATACTCTTTCTGAAATCGTTCTAGCTAAAAAAAAAAATGTCATAATTTGTGCTTGTGTGTGTTTGGGTTCATGCGCCTATTCTTATGCGACTTAATGTAAAAGATCATTGAAAACTGTCATGATACGACCAAGGAGGAGGTTAGGACCCAAAATGCAGAACCCAGGATGACACGAGGCAGGAGTGGAGATTAAGAAAATCCTTTTATTTGTAGGATGAAGCAAAAAACAAAAATAAATCCAAAAGGCTGGAAGCCAAAATCCAAAAATGTTAAACACAGAACTAGCAATCCAAGAAAGACACTAGAGACTCGAGAAGTACTAAAAACACTAGAGATCCAAAAAGCGAGACGAGACTGACAGAATACCTCAACGGCACAACACAGTGACAAAGACAGGGTTTTATACACTGGGGCTGGAGTGATAGGAGACGAGGAGCAGGTGTGTGGGGAACTGGCACAGGTGAAAACAATAACCGAGAGGAGGAGCAGGAAGGAGCAGGGGAGGACACCAGACCTGACTGGGGAAGTACACACACACACACACACACACACACACACACACACACACACACACACACACACACACACACACACACACACACACACACACACACACACACACACACACACACACACACACACACACACACACACACACACACACACAAACTGAAATAATAGACCTATAGAAACTATGGTGGGGAGACTAAGAGAACATGAAGAAAACCAGGAGGGAGCTGGGGACAAAAAGGGCTGGAGCTATAAGCACATAGAACGTGAAGGGACACCTGGAGGGGCTGGGGATGACTGAAGGAACACAGGACCTGGGAGGAATGATCTGGAGGGCTGCAAACAGGAGACACATGAGGAACACAAAGAGACACATAAATGAGATGTAGACAAGGACACATGAATATCTGATCTTTGCCAGTTTTATGTGTATTAGTACATCTTTAAGCCATTGGTTATGAGAGGGTGGGTGGGGTTGCTTCCAGTTGAGCAGAATGAGACGTCTGGCTACAAGGGTTGTGAACGCCATCACCCGCTGCCTCCCCAAAGGGGCATATTCTGGGCTGTCCGGGTGAGTCCCAAATAGGGCTATGCATATCTCTGGGACCATAGACAATTGAAAAACCATAGAAAATGTGTTGAACACTTGCTTCCAAAAGTTGGTTAATCTTGAACTAGACCAGAACATTTGCGTATGGTTAGCAGGCGCGAGGTTACATCTATTGCAACAATCCTTCACCTCGGGGTAAATTTTTGCCAATCGTGAATTTGTGTAATGGACTCTGAAGAGAATCTTACATTGTTAAAGAATATGTATAGCGCATATAGAGGAGGAATGGACTGCAGTTAATATCGATTCCCAGTGTGTGTTTTATAAACTTAGGCCCATCTCCTCCTCCCAAGCTTGTCTGAGGCAAATCAGCCTTGAGATGTCCTTGTTGCCAATCAGGTTATAAATTGTTAAGATGGCTCCTCTTTTAGTGGGGTCAGTGGTGAGCAGTGTGTCTATTAAAGTCCCTGGAGGGTGATTGGGGAAGTGAGGGTAGCAAGACTTCACAAAATGTCTGATTTGAAGGAAGCGAAAATAGTTAGTTTGGGGGAGGTTAAGTCTAACGGCTAACTCTACGAAATTAGTAAATGTGTTTTACTTATATAAATTCTGGATCTGCATTAGCCCTCTCACATGCCAAATCCAGAATTTTGGATCAGAGCATGAGGGGGTGAACAAATGATTATTAAGTATCACGGCTAGAGTCGATGGGCCACGTATTCCACGTTGTTTGCGAAATTGGATCCATGTTTTTAATTAGTTGAAAACCACCAAGTTCTGTGAAAAATTACTAGTCTTGAGAGGGAGTGGCGCACAGACAAGAGATGTTAATGAGAATTTTGAAGATTTTAACTCTATTTGGGCCCATATTGGGCGTTCTTTGTTTTTATTCGCGAACCAATGGCGAATCTTGTTAATATTACATGCCCAGTAATATCTACTAAAATTTGGCAGGCAGAGACCACCTTATTTCTTAGGAAGCTGCAAAACTGATTTACTTATACGCGGCGGTTTACCTGACCATATGAATGAACCATATGAATGAAGTTAGCATTTGGTCCAGTTGATGAAAAATGACTTTTTTTTTTTTTAGAAATATTGGGATATGTTGGAAGAAGTAGACAAACTTTGGGAAGATTACCATTTTTATGAGATTGATTCAGCCTGCTATTGATAACGGAAGGGAAGACCACCTATTGAAATCTGTTTTACATTTTTCGATGAGTGGGCCAAAATTCCTTTCAAACAACATGTCAAAGTTGAGGGTAACAAACACTCCTAGGTATTTAACACTCTCTTTAACTGCTTAAATGGGAAGGAAGAGAGTGGCAGGTCTCTTGCTGGTTGGTTAATTGGAAGCAAGTCACTTTTATTAAAATTCCATTTATACCCTGAATATTCACCGAATGATCTTAAAATTTCTATAATGGCTCGGATAAATGAGGTGGGATTAGCAATGAATAGAATCAGGTCGTCGGCATAAAGGGATAATTTAAGGGTATTTCCATTTTTAATAATGCCTTTCACCCCAGCGTCTTGTCTTAGCCAAATGGCCAGTGGTTCTATTGCTAGCGTGAATAGTAGTGGAGATAGGGGGCGTCCCTGTCTGGTCCCTCGTTCTAAGTGTAAGGGAGCGATCTTTGGCCATTTGTTAAAATGCAGGCAATGGGGGATTCATAAAGTAATTTAATCCAGGTCATTAATGATGAGCTAAAACCGAACTTAACCAAAACAAAATATAGGTACTGCCATTCAACTCTATCGAAGGCTTTTTCTGCGTCCAGTGAGATAATAACCTCCGGTGTATGCCATGTGTTAACTTAATAGGTTAATCACTAAAGCTCCTCAACACTAATGAAAATATCACGCCTGCTATTTTAGGTCTCAGTCTGGGGAATTATCCATCTGAATCATTTAATGCAAAGATCGTCTTAAAGAAGAAAACTGGTCATGAAGTATATTAAAAATAAATTATCCCTTCTAGAAACACTTTCTGTTTTGTCATGCAAAGTCTTCATCTCAATGGACCTTTACTGTCTAAACTGACATGGGCTTCAGCAAAAAACGCGCTACAGCTGCTACAGTTTCAAAGGCAGTGAAAGGATTACAGGGAAAGCAAGCTTCAGAAAAGCAAACAGATGTTATACTGGCAGTTATGGGATTCTAAGAGACATCCAGCAGGTCTCCAGCTGGGATAATTGTTAATTAAGCAACCATGCCACCAGGGGCTTCTGCTTTACTGTGATTGTAGCTTAGCTGAGATAATGTCAGTGAGGGAAACAGAGCAGTCAGATTTGATCAAATATACATAAAAATACAAATGAGTTTCAAAACTGCTGTAATGTTGCACATTACTACTGTAAGCCCAATGACGTGGGATTACATATACTAACAATGGGGATCCTTTGTGGTTTATACATATATTATCTCACAATAGACTTACTTAGCTTAAACAACATAACATAAAATAAGGGATCGAGTTAAAACATAAGTAAAACCCAACAGATTCTGAGCAATTGATAAAGATTTTGTTTCATTTGTACAGAATAGCAGTTATGTTGTCTTCCTGAAGGGACTAATTATTGGCTTCCTTTAAAAACTTTTCAGCCTTTCAGTTTTATTTTTCAACCAAAGAAGGAATTTATGACGGCTATAAAGAGAGTCAGACACAGGCTGCTGCAATGTAAAATTGATTCAGAATCTAAGTCTAAAAATACGAGGTGTGATATGTGTGATATGTATTTATATATATATTTTAAAAATCCCATCTTACCTTCCGCGGGTGGTCTCATCCTTCCAAGCTTGGGCCTTCTACCAGAGGCCTGGGAGCTTGAGGGTATGGCGCAGTGTCTTAGCTGTTCCTAGAACTGCACTTTTCTGGACTGACAAGTCTGAAGTTTTTCCTGGGATGTGCTTTAGCCACTCCTCCAGTTTGGGAGTTACTGCCCCGAGTGTCCCGATGACGACAGGCAGAGTGTGAAGACATCAGTGGTGCCCGTACCAGGACAAATAAATGTACAACTTCACTATATTCAGTATTTGTAGCCTTCTTATCCTGGTTATGGGACAGAGAACCTGATGAAGTAACCCACTGTGTTGTTTCTCATGGGTCCCACATTTGGAGTGATTTATTTTATATGGGTGTTTTTGACAATTTGCCCTCTGTGTGTTTCTACTGGATATTGAAAAACCCATTCCAGTTGACTGGTGCATGTGATGATCCAGGATTAGACCAAGGGCTTATTGACCCTTTAGGCTCTTGGCCCTGTGCCCAGTGGGCCCCTTCAGCTGCCCAAAGCAACAGGCAAATCACATCCTGTGTAAATGTATGTTTTAATTGATGTGGAAGTAGCAAATCAACAATATTTACTATCCTGAATTATGAAGTCATTTCTACATACCCTTCTTTATTTGAGCTTCTCCAGGTCAGCTTCGGCCATCCAGCTTTTCTCATGCCCTGTGTTCCAGTCCAACTCTTACCTTGTTATGTTGTTATGTTACTCTAGGTGTTGCCCAAGCAGTTCCACTTCACATCCAAGCTGAAAAATCTTTGGTTGGTTCTTGTACACAGTTTAGCACTATTTCAGCTTACAAGAAAAATACAAACGAAGCTAAACATCCCACGTCCCATCACCTCCGTCTCACAGCTGGACAATTTTCTAGGGGAAACACTGGCCCCTAAAGGGATTTTGTTTGCCCCAAATTCAACAACACTATAGAGCTGACTCCCCTGCACAGGTGGTTGATGCGATGGATACTTTAAAAGTGAACATTTTCACTAATGTAAGGCCAAATAAACAAAGCAAAGAATTTGCACATCTGTATTTTCCTTTTATTTTAGCGTCATAGTAAACATGACTGCAAACTCGCTCTGACTTGCCTGACAGACTTGTACACAACAAATACAAGGAATTGAATTATTTTATTTGTAGGCTTATGTATGGGACCCTTTAATTAGTTTGAATGAAGACACATTACTTGTCCTTAATTATGATTTTCTTTCTTTTCAGTAAAACTTTGCATGTTTACTTAATTGAATAGTGGATAAAAGAAATATTTGCATTCTTAATTGTTAATTTTGTTGCAAAAAATGTTGCTCCAAGGCTAAAATGCATATTTTTGACAACATAAAGACTTCACGGGTTGACCTATAAAACTCTACAGACTCACATGAACCACTAAAAATAAACAATGAAAATAAAAGACAATGATGCGCTGTTAAAACTGGTATCAGGTAAGAAAGTATTTGTATACTTACTTTGTAAGAAGTATTTGTAGAAACTTTGGGTAGCCTATCACTGGAGTAATTACCTATTAGCCAACTTTTTACTTCTATTTCTTACATTTTCATGCAATTATCAGTACTTTCTAATCATTATATTCTAAAAATAGCCTTGTTACTTCAATTTTGTCTTGGCTTGTCATTGTCAAAGCAACACAGACAATAATCCCATCCAGATAAATTTGCCATCTGGCTAGTGTGAATTTGATTGCAATTGGATAACAATTATTGACATCTACCATCTGTTATTTAATGTGTTTGCGTTTGTGATATCTTCACTATCACAAAATAATCCATTCAGGTTTTGGGTCTTTGCTAGTTTAGTAAGAACATGCGGTTTCCCATACTGGTCATGGGCTCATGGGCTGGCTACAGCAGTATGTGCTGCCGCCTGGTGGCGGGGAGATGTAACACCCCAAACAAGTATTTACATAACAACAATTGAATCGAAATGAACTGAACTGAATTGAATTTAATTGAAATTAAAGCCTCTATTGTCATTGGTACAACACAATGTTGGGGTAGCAGCTCCATAAAATGACATTATACAAAATAGGCATAAAAAGTCTCCATAAGGTGCATAAGTTATTAGATACAAAATACAAGAACGAGCAGCATAGAAGTCTGACTAACTGAATGACAATATGAACAGTTCTCTACAAGGACTCGACTCTCATCGTTCACTTTGAAAACCCATTCGACTTGATTCATTCATGAACGTCACATCACTATGCAATACGTTACCAGTCAAAGATATGGAAACACTGGTATAACAGTCTTTTTTCTCTTTTAAATTACAGGAAGTTACAATAATTTACTCTTTATTTTTATTTTATTCTCTGAGTCGGGGATGAGGTCCTGCCCCACATGGAGGAGTTGAAGTATCTCGGGTCTTGTTCACGAAAGAGGCAAAGGTGGAGCGCGAGATCAATAGGTAGATCAGTGCTGTGTCTGCAGTGATGCGGGCGTTGTACCGGTCTTTTGTGGTGAAAAAAGAGCTGTGCCGGAAGGCAAAGCTCTCGATTTACCACTCGATCTACATTCCTACCCTCACCTATGGTCACAAGCTTTGGGTAGTGACCGAAAGAACAAGATCGTGGATACAAGTATGAAAGTCTAACATTACAGTACAACAGTAGAGTGAGAAGCACAGGGATTCAGGAGGGGCCCGGAATAGATCCACTGCTCCTCCACATCGAGAGGAGCCAGTTAAGGTGGCTCAGGATTCTGATTAGGATTCCTCCTGGATGCCTTCCTGGTGAGGTTTTATGGGCATGTCCAACTGGGAGGAGACCTAAAGGAAGACCCAGGACATGCTGTAGGAACTATGTCTCTTGGATGGCCAGGGAAGACCTTAAGAGTTGGCCTAAAAGGACGGGGGGCTCCAAAAAGTTACACAGTGCAAATAAAAGTAAGTCTAATGTGCAATAGTCTGCTACGCCTTAGCATTTGTGCAAGTTTGAGTTTAATACTTGCATTTATTGCATTATATGTTTATTAATAAAATAGAATAGAATAGACTTTATTGATCACACAGTGGGGAAATTCACTTACTACAGCAGCACATACACTTAGAAAAAAGGAAGATGACACATAATGAGATTCCAGGTAAACACTGGTGACTGTAGAAAGAGAGCACACAAAGACAGTAAGCTATTATTGCAACCTTCAAACACTAAAAACAATGAATAAAAAGGAAACTTGTGTTTCTGGAACTATGCAGCATAAGGGACACAGACATACTTATGTACATCAGATATGGCAAAAGTATTGAACACATACTGAATATTGCATTGATGCTACTGTGTAACAGGATAATGCCAGTACCAGTTAAACCCACAAGTTATACACTCTTACTGCAGAGGGGATGATTGAAGTAGATATATAACTATTGAGTCTCAGTTTAAAATGCTTTTGTGGAGGTGTGGTAGTGTGGTACGTTGTACTGCAATTTTGATTGCTTTTTTTACTTTTAGTATTATTTAAGTACTTGTTTACTCTCGTAAATAGCAAAAATTTACTTCAATGTTTACATTGTATCAATACTTCTGAGTAACGAATGAAAACACCTTTGACGCCGTTGTTAAAATGACCACAGCCGAACTTTCCGAGTACACACATGAACCCACATGGTTCACCATTCAAATGAGAGCTGCGCCTTTAAGAGCGCTTCGAGCTCGTTAACGTCTCTGGTTTCTTCGCGAGATTTGCTTGGCGCCGCGACCTCATGTGAGACACCTCCTGCGCGAGGCAGTCCGACGTTACCTCTGCAGAGAAAAACGCCATGGACCCTTGAATTTGTTGTTATCGTCCTTGTTTGAGCTCACAAACATAGTCGAAACAAAGCGAAGCGGTTTTATTAGCTGTTTATTTGAAGCATAACCGAACGGTGCGACGATGTGGATCCAGGTTCGGACCATAGACGGGAAGGAGACGCGAACCGTGGAGGATCTTTCCAGACTGACCAAAATTGAGTCTTTACGATTGAAAATACAAGAAATTTTCCATGTTACCCCGCAGCAGCAGCGCCTCTTCTACCGAGGAAAGCAGGTAAAGCCGATTTGTTTGCCTCTCGGCCCCACAGCAGCTAGTTTTGACATTTTGACAGGGCTGGTGAGAAGTGAGGGGTCCTGTCTTGTGTTTCGGACCCACACCAGCTTCCTGTTTTGATAGGAATTCGACAACAATTTTTGCGCAAGACCTCGGAATACGCGGGATGCCGTCCTAATGGAGGGGGAATGTGTTCTGAGGTGGTTTTCACAACGTTCGGGAAGGTGCTGAGGAAAACGTGCAACAAATGTCTCACCGCCGTGGACATGTTTGTTTACATTGTCACTAGAGAAAGCGAGAGAAAAGAGAACAACGGTCCCAGTTTCCACATGTCTACTAAGGTGGTGCAGTGCAAACAAAAAGCCTACAATGTTCACCAGTGCGCGCTATATTTACCCGATTAAACAGCCGATATATATTTGCACGAGTTGCAGAAACTACGTTTGCATGATATTTTGAGGAGCTCACACGTACGTTAAAACAAGTGTATTTGTTTACATCCTGTCGTCACAACGTCACTCAGGATTTTTGTCAGATGCAAACCAACCTGTCCTCCTCTGACATCATTGTTATGTCATTTGTTCTCAACGTGCTGTACAAACAATGGTGTGGAGTGGGTGTGTTGTGGCGTGTTTTTGTGCTAAATCCAGCCCAGCATTCAAACATATAGTTTAACTTCGGTTTCATAATTTGTAAGGCAGGGCTTCAGTATTTAGTAACAGATCAATTGAACCTCTATTACAAAATCATCAACCAATAGTGCACAATATAGAAAACATTTGGAGCGAAATCTGCTATATAAATAGCCTTAGACTTGAGATGCACAAATTCTAGTTTTCAAGGCCAATACCAATTTCTGATTCTTGTACAGCTCTGACTTACTCATTGACTTACCTTAAAGATCAGTATTTACCAAAAGATTCCTGATAATAAATGTAAGTGCAAAGCACTTTGGAGTCCTCTGACTTGGAAAAGCACAGCACAAGTGCAGGCAATGTACAATTTTCCATTTTAAAATTGTATTTCTTGATGTAAAAACTACAAGGAGAATTAGTTTTTTGCTAGTGTGAATTAGCGATTGTGAGTTAGACTTGGGCTTTTCTTTGAGTCAAGAGCAGATGGAGGTATTTAAGTCATTTTATTTATAAAAAAATGTATTTGCGTCTTCTTTGACTGCATGGGGGACTGCCCCATTGACTTATATCTATATCGGTGAGTGTCACATTCATGATTGTCCAAGTGTGGAGACAGTTTGAAAGACAACCATAGATTCCACCTCACAACTGATATCTGTCTGTAGCCACATTTACATGCGCCAAATTTCCTCTATCCGATTAAATATGCGCATGTAAACGTGGCTTGTGTTGTGGTCAGACCATATCTTCACATATATAGGATGGCTTACTAAGCTACTCTCTGCTTTATCTGTGACCAACCGGTGAGAAAAGTCTTTGTTAGTAAATGCTTCATTGCCAAACAACATTAAAATATATATTTTTCTCTGTTCATGGACTCACAAGCCTGGCGGCCCGCCAGGCTTTGCTTGGCCACCCGCCAGGCTAAGCGTCATGCCCCGCCTGCCTCCCCGACAATACAGTGTCCGTTGACACGAACGGTGCAACGAAACTAGAGCCCTCCATCAGCTGATACTGGTGAGAAACAGCAGCTGAACGTGTGCAACACCCCCACCCCCGCTCTCACGGAGGAGCGCTGCGGGACGGAGCGCGCAACCCCCCCACCCCCCCAACGACCAAATCCGCCAGGCTTAACTCATTTTCTGGGGGATACCCTGATAGCATTGTGTTTGTTATTTGGATCCCCATTAGTCATCAAAAACTTGACAACTACTCTTCCAGAGGTCCTTTTCTAAATCACACTAGCAATAACGGATCTATCAAATGTAAGTTTTCAATTCCAAAACAATTGTTTTTGAGGTGATTTAGAGACTTAAAAAGTATTCTGTCTATATTTTTATGAAAATAAAAACAGAATTGGCAAAAATCCACTGTGGCAGGTCAGAGTTGTAGAATAATCAAACACTGGTATTAGCTGTCAAAACCTGAATCCATGAATCTCTTGAGGCAGATTGTACATATCACATATCAGAGGCAGCAGTTGCTTAGGAGCGATCTAACTGTTTCCATGTTCGAGATGGGATGTGAAGATGCATAAGGTTAAGAATGGGTACTATTAAAGAACAAGTCACCCCCTACCAGAGTATTACTCCACTCCCACTTCCTGTTTGAAAAATGCAACAAATGCTGTTGCCTAGCAGACAGAGAGGGCGGAGCCACTAACAAATACACATGCACACAGGCTCACAACGACATTGTGACATCGTATGGTACCAGCTAACGTCCCAGGGTACCTCTTAGCCAATAGCGATGGCAGATTTAAATTCAAATGCACAACGGCACAACACTGACAGTTTTAGGCAGAAAATAAAAATTTTAACTAAAATGCACTAAAGTGCAAAACTATTGACTACATATGTCTGCAGAACAATTAGACATGCATTTATATAGTTTATCTGGGAAATAAAGTTGATTTGAGGGTGACTTGCTCTTTAAAGAACCAGAAAACCAATGACACAATTTTAAAATTAGACTTGTGCTTTGTATAACTTAAATGTAGACAGTAAAGAGAAGACTGGTATAAACTTTTATACGAGAAATTAGTTGTGCTGGATTTAAAGCCAAGATCATGAGAAACAGTTTTTTACTTGTTGAAATATGATGGGTCACAGCAAAGGCTGTGTTGATTTAGCATCCAGAGCAGAGCATGCTGAAAGTTTAGCATTAGCTACTCCACAAAATGGCAGAACAATTTAGGCTTGTGTTATTTGTGGAGATAAAACTTCAACGTTGCAAAACAAACAGAAGCCTCTTTTTTAAAAACGATTCCACCACTTTGCCACAACGCTGAGCCGGCACCAGGGAGCCTTAGGTCGTCTATAATTGCTCAGACCGTGGCCGTAATGTGTCCTTTTTACAAAAGATTATGCAATGACGATATAAAGGGGTAATGGGGCAGTTTCTGCGCTGCCACAGACTTCCATTTATCTTAGATATAACTTGCTTTTTATTGTGATCAAAGCCACGCTCATTAAGTTTCTTTCACTTGCCGCTCCTAAAGGTGGCTGTCACTCACAGTTTCTGTGAACGGCTAGGTGATCTGAGCTCCAACTCTAACGAGGAGGAGCTCCTGGGACTCTGCGTTGCTCCAGTTTATCATCTCAGGTGATCCTGTTAAAAAAGTGAAACTTACTGCCCGTGTTAACTTTCATTTTTAACATAGTTTCCTGCAGAGCTTGGCAGTACCTCCCTACATGATCATGACGCTACCCTCTGTTGAGCCAAGGTGTAATATGCATTCAAGTGTGGCATTGTGGCAATATTACTACCAAGCATAGCGGCACGAATGCTACATCTTTATGTTGTGTAAACATTGCAGGGAAGATTTGAACTAACCACTAGCTTTTTCTTGTATTAGTAAATAAATCTGAACATCATCTGCAAAGCATTGGGACTTGAAATTCAACATTGGAAAGAAAGGGATTAGAGGCAACATTATTTAATAAGACTGGGCCCTGAACAGATTTTAGAGGAGCTCCACATATCAAAGGTTATGCAGTGAAGAATAGTGATCAGGGATATCCAAACTTTTCAAGACCGGGGCCAAAATCATAAAATTAAGTCATCGCAAGCCACACAAATGTGATATTTCTTCATTTACAATAACAAAAATATATTCCTGGTGATTTGTTTTCCATGCACACTCCTCAAAATGGGTCCAAAGTAGACATATTGGTAAAAATCAGAACTTTCAAATATTAGAATGTATCATTCCACAGCCACAACCTGCTGGAGAGACAAAATAAATTGTTCTAGAAATGAAATTGGGGTAACACCCGGTTCTCCCCAGTGGCAGCTCTGCGCATCTCAGATCACAGCGGCGCTTGTCTGCTGTGCGGCTGCCAGCTTGTGGAGCTCTCGGAGACCTCTGTGTTCCACCCGGTTTTACCCAGCGGTCAGCCCGGCGTATCTCTGACTCAGAAGCTCTGGTGTTATGCACAGTTAACTCCAGTTGTAGCTAGGTTGCTACCTCTGTTAGCTTAGCTCCCACCTCCGCATTAGCTTTGGGTTAGCTTCAGGTTAGCTTGTAGCTAGTTCGACCGGTGTCGTCAGTTGATCCCAGCCTTTCAGCCCCTCCCTCAGCTCCACCTCTCTTCCCTTTTATGGAATTGTCTGGGCTTGACGGAACCTGTGACACGTTCAAAATGGCGGTGGTGGCCACCTCCCATTTTAGTACAAAAAATTATTGGAGCCTATGGAAACCCATTGTCCATATATGTATGTCGATGGGTAACACACACACACACATGCACATGCACACGTGCACGCGCGCGTGCACACACACACACACACACACACTTCTAGGGCTGCATTTTTCACATGTCTGATGTAGACTGAGAAAGTCCAATCTCTGTAATATTCTGTTGGATTACATACTGTCTACTAGTCAAGCATCTCACTCTACATAGTTAGGCATAAATTGTTTTAAACCCAGTGATTTTTCATAAAATAATATGCAATTGGGTCTTTAAGTTGACACAAAATGGGATGGCAAAAAAGTCGACTGATTGCTGAGGAATTTTTGAGATCACGTTTTAATATTTGTTTTAAGACCTAAAGGGACTGGTTCAGATTGATACATTTCAGGCCATGTTGTCGTTCTTGTTGTGTACATTCTTTTCCTTCAAAAGTTTGTGACCTCTTTGCATACAAGTTGTTTCTAAAGCCGGTGAAAACTGTAATCCGCTTACTGTGGTGGATGTGTTTGTGTGGCAGACGCCTGCATGTAATGTGTAGCTTCAGTGCCTGTGGTTCACCTTTTGAACACATCCAGACACACTTAATAAAATCCTACAAACACTTTTTCCTCACTTCGTCTATTGAAAGGGGATGTGTGTGAAAGCAGCATCCTTCAGTGTTTGCAGAGGTTATTCTGTGTCTCTAGATGGTGAACTGCAATATGTGTGACTGCTGTTTTTATGCCCAAATACATAAACAAACAAACAAACCCTGATAAAAAGAATAAACAACAGAACAATCAAATGTCCTGACAGGGTTGTGGTGACACGATGCGTTAATACACAACTACAATGACCCAGCCAGAATAAGCCATGTGGAAAATAGTCTTCATTATTTGTTGATTTTACTTTGCTAGTTCGATCTTTCTGTGTTCATATGTGTCAGTAATTTTGACCAAGAACATTCCTTTTCAAATTACAATCTGCGTTTGTAAACTTTTTTGTTGTGCAATCAGGTAATAATGAAGTCATGCTGACTTTCTTCCCTGCACACCTCGTATACATGAACTTGGCTTTAAATGGACAAAAACAACTTACAGTCAGGATGTTTGTATGCTGTCTCAGGTTTGTTTTCAGAGTAGCTGGTTTTACTCACAAACCTAATTATGTGTAAAGAGAACAAGTTGTTTGGCTTGTGCTTAACAACACATTAATAATAATCTTAGCGCTGATATCGATAGTCGTAGTTGATAAGAGGCCGGTTTTGTGAAGTAAATCCAGTGCTTCCTTTATTTCAGTGGAAAATTATTGGGTCGCCATGACGAGGGGATTTCCGTGGGCTAAGTAATGCCTGGAATGAGCCAGTGGCTTACAGCGAACTCTAGCTAGTACCCTTACATGCACACTGGTGCCTGCGCTCTGAGCACCTCGGTGTAGTTCTTTTCAAAATGGCGTCTTGTTTTTCCCCTTCAGCTCACAGCTCTCGCTGCCTCACCAGTTCAAAGTCGTGCTTGCCCTTCACTCAGAGAGGTCCTAAGCTGGAAGCCGCTCACTTTTGCCTTAGTGTTTTCTCTTTTACATCATTTTTTAAACTATTTTTCCCTGTGATTCTTTGACTTTTAAACATCTCTTGTCCCTCGCACAGACAGACTCCCACACACCTTCCACTGGCCATGCGGCCTGCTTGGCGCCCACACGCTTTAGCAGCAGGCTGCATGTTTTCTAATTTTAAAAGATTTGGCTTCTGGTTCAAAGCTCAGCTTATAGTGACTGTGAGATTTAAATACATGGCTGCAAGGCTGTTGAGTGCTTTTTTTTTCTCCTGAAGCAGCAACTTCTTTCATGTTTAGATAGTCTGGTTCTCTGGCTGTTACAAACTGCTGCTCTTTTTCAGACAAGACGGTTGCTGTGACCTAGATATTGTTATAATTTGATTATACATGGGTTGGTGTGATTTTTGATGGGTTCTGGTTGTGCGCTTCAGTTACAGGGGAAGTTGGCAGAAGCCATGCATGCACACAGTCACACCCTTCTTTGACACATGGACCGGACAAAGCGCAAAGACAATGAAAAGCTTTCTACCACTTTCTCATGTAGTCACACTTCTGTCATTCTCAGTTGTAACTCTAGCATACCAATTAGTAAAATGCCCAACCTTTCATCCACCAGCTAACGCAAAAGCAGTGCAAATGGTAGGTCTTCTACCGCTCACATTACAATGGACTCCTTTCTCACTTTGGGTTCATTAGGTCATTGAGGCAATCTAAAGTTGCATTTTTAAGTCAAACTCTAGATAAATATCTAATATCTTACATTGGGGATGCAGAAAAGCATCAGTTCGCTTTTAATGACTGCTCCAAACTAACTTAAAGTCTTTGTCTGCACTAGACGAAGTGCGGTTGGAATTTTCCTTTTTGTACAGAGATCAAAACCTTTTGTCTGAGTTAATATCGGGTTTATAAAAAGCTTCAAATAGGAGTCAAGACAAACACAAAAAACCAACTTTTCCTGGTAGCTCATGAGCAACAGCAGGTAGAATAACCTTGGGCAGAATAAAGTATAAAAAGCAGCGATAGAGGCTTGCAGAGAGCAGACATACAGACACACCCCCATCATTGTTTTTGGTAATATGACCCATTTTGCTCAGCGCTTCACTAACACAGACTGGGGGCGGAGACAGAAAGTAATTGTGCAGGAGTTGGAGCCGTTTGGGCGTCCCTGTCGGAGCAAAAAGAAGCTAGTTTCTTTGGTGCTCTAGACTGGATCCTGCTTGATTCTTCAACATAACACCATTTAGAGCTGGGTGCTCATAATAAATGGGCCACCTCGACTATTATTTTTTTACGCTTAATTTGATACCACCTTTACGTATCGCCTTATTGTTATGGTAACCAGGTTGCTTAGTTACTTCAATGTGAGGTCAATTTCTGCTTAAGTCGCCTTTAAAAAACCTAGAAACAGATTCTCTGCCTTCTAACCTTTTTCTATGTTCCCCGTTTCCTTGACCAGAGATCCAGTGGAGGGAAGCCAGTATTGTTTAAAATCTGAAGTAATGTCTGACTTAAGTGTTTTACAGCAGCCACAGGTTTTTATTTGATATTTGTTTAGACGTAATGCTTTGTTTGCTTTGCTGTCTGTTGTGATCAGACATTAGTCCTTCAGAAACCTGTTCACATCCAGCAGGGGAATTCATTTCATTCCTTTCTGTAATGTGGTACACACTTTCATGCAAGCACACACTCTTTTATTTTCTGTTTGCTTGATTTTGTTCAAGAATCCAAGTCTTAAAGCCAAAAGTCTCTGCAATAGTCAGCTCCATTCATTCCATTATCTCGTAATGAATAAAGCAGAGTCGCCATGCTTCCAAACCACGACGGCACACGCGGGTGGAAAATGTCACGACTTTGGCTAATCTAACAGTATTTCGTCAAATAGATGTTTAAACCTATACAAATTTCTCCAAACGTTTGTTTTGTTGGTGCTTATTTGTTCTGTGGATTTTTTTGTTCCTTCAGTCAAGTGTGACTAAAGTCAACACTTCTGTTTCCTGCTGTTGGAAATGAAGCCGCTGTGAAAAGCGCACACAAACAGCCGAGACATTTTGTGTTTGGTGCAGTAAAAGTCTGCTGTATTCTGTTCTGAAACGCCATCTTCATCCTTCTATCCTACGCTTATAAACCGTGAGACTTCTGCAGCAGGCCCCTCGGTTAAGAAGTCTTGCTGTCTGTTTATCTTTCTTTTAATGATGTATGTGGCAGACAAAAATGGATAGACAACTGAGGATCGGCAATTACTTATCCGGAGTCCGAGCTTAGATGAGGATAGACAAAGAGAGGCTGAGACAGACCGCCACAGAAAAACAAATAGGTGAATCTAACTGGAGGGTCGTGTTTGCACCACCGCTCCTCTGATCTAAATTTCATGAGACTATTAAAAACAGAGAGGGATGGGGAAATAGAGCTTGCTCCTCTGCTACACCTCCAAACACTCTCCTTCTCACTGTCAAATAGCGAAGAAGAGCGTTGGGGGGAGAGAGCCAGGGTGGCAGCCATGCTTGTCTCCCCAGCACAATGGGTTTATAGGACTGAGGGTTGAAATGAATAGCTGGTACTTGTAATGAGTTGGCTGCAATAAGCCACCCTCCTAAGGCAGTAGTTGTATTGTGTGATAAACTTAACTGTAGACCTTGATTTCTCTGAAAGAGGAGCGTTTTCTGATGCACGTCTGTCGCTCTGCCTAAAAGGGTCACGCTGATTGTGTTGGTGGTTTGTGTAGACAGCGTTTGTATATATGATTCAGTTTCATGGGGAGTCTGGGGGGGTGTGTGTCTCTGTTCTGATTGTCATAGCAACCTCATCAGTTCTGTCCCCCAGCTACATATCCTATCACTGTAATTCATGCTTTCATATCTCTTATTTGTTTTTTCTTGTACAACCATCAACTGCATAGGTAATAATTTATTGTCTGCTTATGAGGGACAGCATATATAAAACTAGTGCTCAGCCAAATATCACTAGACTCTTATAATACAAGAGTAGATCATTAAAACAGTCCTTCACTGAAAAAATGTTTTTTACTTATTATTTTTGAAAATGATCGGTCATTCTGAGTTTTTCATGCAGGCTGAACATGAAAATAGTCTCCTACATCTATCTCCTGCATTAACTTCTGATAGAAAATAGACGGTGAAACTCTAGGATTTGAAAATCCTCACAGACCTGCATTACAGTCACTGAACATTCATGGACTCACCCATCGTGACCCGTGATGGGGAAGGCTGTTGTTGGTTTAGCATCCTAGAACCACAGAGTACGTCACTGCTAGAAGAAGCTAACCATTAGCATTAGCAACTATACCATGAAGCAAAACTCATTCAGGCTTGTGTTATTTGTGGAGGTAAAACATTAACGTTGCTGTCTAGGGATGTCACGGTAACTGGTATAGTGGTAAACTCCGGTAAAAATGTTGGCAATAATAATTACCATCTTGTTTTTTTTTTTTTTAATTTTATCTCTGTGAATTCCCGTGGCCGCATTGTAGAGGCGCTGACCCTTACCAGCCACCGTCTCATCTGCTGAAGTTGCCGCACATCCGCACTTTGTAGTTTACAACCAAAACTTTCCTGAAGCTGAAATATTGGCTGAAGGAGGAAAGGGCAGTGCTCAGGACATTTTTCAGCACTTAAAGAAGACAAAGTCGGCATTATGGGCATATTTTGGATATTTGAAGAATGCAGAGGGACCATTGATAGAAGATGGCTATTCTGTTTGAAGCACGTGCAGGAAAAATTGTCTGCAGAAGGCAGCAACGCTTTGAATCTCATGACACATCTGTGTGACATCACCCATAACTCTACAGTCAATGCAAGGCAATTTAAGTTTGCATTTTAGCTGAAATGCTTGATGCAAGGACTTTGAGTTGAGGGAGAATGCAATGAGTCGCCCTATAGTGAAGCCGGAGCGCCCACTGCCAACTTCTTAAATTAAATTTGCAAACAGAATGAAACACCTTGTTTGTTACACTAGGCAGCGTGACTCTGTCTTAATGTTCTGTTAAGCTGCTTCAAGCCAAGAGCGCTCAATTTGTGTACACAAAGGGATATGTGCAGAGGGGAGGAAGGACCGAGGGCAAGTTGATGGATGGATTAGTGTCTGATCCTTAAGAGTGGGACATTCATAAGAATTGGACGATGTTTTTCAAGGATTGTTGGTTTCAGAGGTGATTTTAAATTATTATTTTTTTGACAAAACATTGTAGTCATTGGTTGCCATCGGTATGTGAAGAGTGTTTCAAGCAAAATGGCCAAAATCTTCAGAAAAACATCTAAGAATAAACCAAGGTTGAGAATAATCCCAAAAAGCTAATAACTGCATAGTTTTTAACCTTGAAAACACCACATTTTATTAGCCATCATACTAAATTGTTATGCAGGTATGAATTATGGCAGACAGGTGCCAACAAACCTACCTGAACCCTTGAAAAATGAGCATTACGCGTTCCTTTATTTTGGAGGCACAGTTTAGGGGCGAAGGGGTTTGGACCAATGGATTGTGTATAGTCAAACAGCTTTTCATGGATTTCTATTCTACCTTTAGGTTGAGCAGGGTTTCCCCCAGAAAATGAGTTAAGCCTGGCGGCTTCGGCTATCGGGGGAGGGGTCGCTCGCTCCGTCCCGCAGCGCTTCTCTGTGAGGGTGGGGGGTTTGCACATGTTCCGCTGCTGTTTCTCACCAGTATCAGCTGATGGAGGGCTCTAGTTTCATTGCGCCGTTTGTGTCAGCGCCGGACACGGTAGGGTCGGGGAGGGGGGCGGGGCATGACGGTTAGCCTGGCGGGTGGGCAAGCAAAGCCTGACGGGCCGCCAGGCTTATAAAGCGCTGGGGCAAACCCTGGGCTCAGCCTGCTGTAGTGGCCATTTTGAATCAGGTTTACCATAAAGTTACTGGGCTGTAGATGTACATTTGATTATTACTTTCAATGAGTTTGATTAAAATCAGCCCACTGGCTCAAAATATAAAAAATAAAACTAAAAACAGAGACGGGCAAAAACCTTATAGCCCACCTTTATCCATTTGGTGGCAGGGGATAATTAAGGATCATTTTTTATATTTGTGCAAATAAATCAAAACTCATGTTTTCACACATACCTGGAATTTGACAACATTTTCTTCTTTTTAATTGATTTTCAGGACATATATTAGGTATTTTGTCTCATTTTTATTTTTATTGAATATATAGATAACTGTAGTTAATGGTAACATTAATACCGTAAATCCTCTAATATTGGCCTGTATTCAATTAACGGCCGGGTATCATATTTTGGCCGGTGTCTGAGTCGGCGGAGGTGAATAGTGGCCGGTATTTTATTGTGGCCGGGTGGAATGTGGTAACAAGCAAGTACCACGGGGGGGGGGGGGGGTGGGGGGGGGGTGTCATCCGTCTCACTTTTGATTTGCCAGCGGAAGCAGAAACTACTGTTGTTAAAAGAAATGTGTTTAACTTTGAAAATGTGGGCGCAATTTTAATTGTCAAAAACTCCAGCGAACCATTAGTTAATTTTGCTCAAATAGAAATAGAGGCCTGCCTCTAATTCTGGTCCTCCTTCCAATAAAGGCCTGGAGCTTGATGAGCTTGAGTCAAATACAGGCCTGGGCCTGTATTAGAGGATTTACGGTATTTTACGTTGTTATTCATGTGATTTTCTGCGTGTGTCTATTTGTGCTTGTTCACATATACAGTTGACATTTTATTTTTTTCATTAGATGGAGGACGGTCAGACACTGTTCGACTACAACGTGGGTCTCAACGACATTGTTCAGCTGCTGATCCGCTCTCAGACCGACCCTCCAGACAGCCCTGCAGCCCAAGACACCTCTGGTGTCGCCAGCAGTTCAGCCCTTCTCTCTGACCCCAAGTCTGAAAGCTGCAACTCCTCGGCTCCTATCTGCCAGGCGGCTGCAGAAACTTCAACCAAAAAGAACAATGAGAGCAGCAGCATCACTTCCAGCACTGTAAATGAAACCAAACCAGACACCTGTGCTACCAGTGACTCAGCCAGCACCAAAAATGGGTTCAAGTCCTCCAGTCCAGCACCGGACACCCAGCCACCTACATCCAGCAGAACCACACTAATTAATCCTGGAATCGGCATGTACAAGGTGAGGATGGTTGTGCAATATCAGTGTGTCCTGTCATGTAAACCATTTGCTTTATGACAATGCAGCATTTTAAAAATTCTGACTAAATGACAAGGCTGAACGATTTTAGGAAAAGATTGAATTGCAATTTTTTTTTCGCAGCAGACAGAGGGGTACAGCCAATTTAATATCGGCTGAAGTAACAGCGGTATGTAAGGAAGATTAAAAAAAGAAAATGACCAAAATAGGCAATTCTGTCAGTTGAAGAATTGGGTTCAGCGCCGGTACCACCGACCCTGGTGCTTGCAGCTACCGCTGTAAAGGTTGGTTTATGCTTGACGCGTTCGCGAGGTCCGCGCGGCAAAATTGCGTCATTTTAAAAACCACGCTCCTCCGCACGGCCCAAACTTTCCGCACCGCGCACCTAGGAAATTGTCTAACCACGCGGACGGTCGGACGTGGAAAAACATAGCGGACTGGCAAGAACTAGTATGGCAGAGGTTCGTAATTACAGACATTTGTATGATTCAGCTCTCAAAGATCACCGTGATCAACATGTCGTTAATAATTCTTGGAGAGAAATAGCTCGCACTGTCGGAAAAGACGAGGACGCTGTTAAATGCTGGAATGCCATGTTGTAAACAACAGTAATTTCTACTTCTACTATGGTGTAGTGTTGGATGCATGCCGTAGAGCTCCATGCTGCCCCGTTCAGTTTGGGAGAATATTGGCTCACCGCAGAGACGAGCCACACAAACCATAAACACTGCAAGTTGTGAAGCGCATTCCATCCACGAGCCGCATCACCAAGCGGAAAGTGAATGCGTCAAGCATAAACCAAGCTTAACACTATTAAAGCCAGGGAAAACCCCGGGTGTCTAAAATAGTTGACACAACATATTTTGTGTCAGTCAGGAGCGCTACAAAAAACTGCAGCTTTGACAATCACATGATTGTGTCGTTTTAAAATGCAATCTTATCGTTCAGCCCTACTAAGTAAACAGTAGTAGGCGTATTAAAGATCAAATTTATTGTGAAACCATTTTTTACTTATTTTTGAAATACAATCGGTCACTCTTTGAGTTTAAAGTGTAGGTGGAATGTGAAAATGGTCTTCTACCCCTTTTTCCTGCATCAGTCACTGATAGAAAATAGACAAGAAAAAGCTCTGATTTTAAAAGCCAGTCAGATCTATGTCACACTGAAAATTAGCATTCATGAACTCACCCATGTTGGCTCATGACAGGGAAGGCTGCTGTTGATTTAGCGTCAAGAAACCACAGAAAACGTGTTGGCTAGTAGAAGCTAACCGTTAGCATTAGCAACTCCACAACAGGACAGAACTCCTTCAGACCTATGTGATTTAAATTGATAAAACATCAGTGTTTCAGAGCAAATGGAGTCAGTGGTAGAGTCGTGTTGCTGATGGACAAACAGAGGCAAGATGTCAGAATATCAGGAAATAAAGCTCCCAAACCTGCCGTGTTCTGCTCCTCTGTCCTCTGGTTCACTTCTAGTTCCTGAAACAGGATCGCCAGAGCTTACACACCTTAAGGTGCCTAAACACCTTGATCCTTATGCTATATATCAACAGGCTTTATTGATCTATTAGATTCACACCATAAAACACTTTCATTGAAATAATTTCACACAATAAAATCATATAAACTTTTAGCTTAAATTAACAAAGGGTGATGCTACCTAAACCCTGTTTGTGTTTCCACAGATTAATGAGCTGGTGGACTGCAGAGACGTCAGCATCGGTGCCTGGTTTGAGGCTTGCATTGAAAATGTGACCCTCGCTCCCAAAGGACAGATTGTTCCCACTAAGCCTAGGGTTGGTCGGCCCCCCAAAAGGACTAATGGAAAGCTGGAGGCCGAGCAGGGTCAGGGTCAGACCATGGACAGTAACAGGAATAATTCTGGGTTAAACTTGGAGAGTAATGGAGCCTCCACTTCTCAGACGGACTCTACAGCTGCAGAGATCAAAAACAAAGACGAAGACATAATTTACCATATTAAATATGACGAGTAAGTAATGGTTTCTTATTCTGGGGAAGGGTGCAGATGTAACACATCAAACTGTTGGGCAGGTGTCTGCTCATTTTGCAAAGCCGTGTAAACACATTGCAATTATAACATCAGTGTCGATGGCTCTGCAGGAGTTTTAGGATGCTTTCTTCCGCCAGTGGGATTTAGAGCCGAGGTTGGTGTAGTTGATGCTACAATTCGGACTCGCAACTCTTGTGTTCCTCTTTTCCAGTGAATTCATTCAGAAGTACATGTTTCCATGGTAACCCATGAGTTCTCAGGAGCATTACTTCTTTACTTGCCTCCTTCAGCTTTGTCTGTAATTGCTGTGAACACGAGGCTGGTGAGACGTAGCCTCCTTGCTCCGTCTGACTGTTCATGTATGTTTTTTGCCAAATTCCTGATGAATATGAGGCTAGTTTGTGTGTGTGTGTGTGTGTGTGTGTGTGTGTGTGTGTGTGTGTGTGTGTGTGTGTGTGTGTTTTATGTAGACGTAATTTCGCATTTGACATTTCTAAATTTTGCCATCCTCAGTTTTAATTTGTTTTACTAGTTTTAGAGGAAACTAGGGGGCTCCTGGGGGACAACCTTTTCAGTCCGCTTTTTATTACAATATTAAAAATAAAACACTTTTATTTGTTTATTTTATTATTATAGTCTCCTGAGTCCTGCACCTTATTTGCTTTATTTAACTCAAAGCAAAGAATGTTAGGCAAAAAGGTAACTTAGGACCCAAATGTCACCATAATGTTTGATTTGGAGAGCATCTGTGAAGCAAATTTCCAGCTTTCACTTAAGCTGCAAACTGCACACAGTTCTCAGTTCTAGTGAGCCATTCTAGGTTGGTTTCATCATCCAGTTTGCCAAAGGAAAAAAGGGTGGGTAAGATTTGCTCTTCCCTCACCACCTGCCTGCATCGTCAGAGATAGACAGACAGACCAGTCCACCCAAAACAACCGCCATGCTTGTGTTGTGTGTTTCTGCAGAATCAAATGAGCTGCAAAAACAAAGGAAGTGAAATGTTGGGAGAATCTCTTCTTGGCTGCTCCTGCAATGAGGCGTGTGTTTGTGTTCTGTGTGTGCTGCACTCTAAAATTCTATGAAGTGATTACATTTTGGCTGCTCCAAAGGTGTGCCGGAGGTTCTCTGTGAAAAGATACACAGATAAGGAAAAAAATCTGTATTTTATCTTTTTGCTTGTTTTATTGTGCAATGGCATTTTTAAGTAAACAACGTTAATGTTCTTCAGAGGTAGATTTATTTATTTTTTTACTAGATATTGTAGTGGTATGAATTATGTTTAAATACAGCTTGAAAGGCAGACACAACCACAACTTTTATCAATTATTAATAAGCATATATTAAATTAGCAAACAGGTTTTGAAATGAAAATGCTGCAGCGTTAGAAATGAGTCAACTCTAGTCTGTCTTTTACCATTTTTGGAAACTGGTCACATGTTTAAAACCAAAGTGAAAATCCACCTTTTGCACACCTTTACGTTAAGATGTTGCATCAGCTGATTTCTAAGTGGAAGCTCACGGACCGCCTGAGTGTCTGTTTAGCAGATATGTTCTCAAACTGAGAGCAGAGCAGATAAATCTGGCAGTGATTTGATGTGATTGCTACATGTTTTTGTAGTTTTCTGTAGAAGAAAAGCAGACGATTGGCTCTGATGGGATGTTTTTTAAGCAATATGAAAATTGGTGAATTTTTGGTTGGAGCTCTGTCTCCACAGTCCCCAGCAGTCACACACTGGAATAATGACAACTGTTTTACATAGAGGCTTCATACCTTAAAATAATTTTTATTTTGAGACGGTCTTTTTAATTATAACTCTAATTTCTCTTTTGCTACTGTGCTATGAAAGCAGAGAGGGCCTGCCTGGGAACCCCTGAGGTCTTAGCAGAGGGCGTACATGCTTAAACTGCCGTGGTGTTAATGTATGACCACAGACCTGTATGGAAGAACATTGGTGAATGTATTGCCAGAAAGTACATGGAGACATATTTTGGTATTCTTGTGTGTTTTGCCCTCATTCTGTCATCTTTGTGCTCACTTAAAGAGCCATATTGTTTTAGTCATGATTTGGTGCTGAAATTAAAATACAGATGGGACTGCACAGCGCTCTGACAGAATCAAGGTTGCCACACAGTTGGTGCAACCAGTCCCCCTGACCACCACCAGCAGGGGAGGTGAAGTGTCTTGCCCATGGACACAATGACTGACACAGATGGGACTTGCATTCGGATCAGCAACCCACTTATTACAGGGTGATCTCCCAACCCCTGAGCCACCTTTGTGATTCACTGGGTTTTCTAGGGTGTAATCGTTATTTTAAAGGTCTCATTCACTGAGAAATGTGTCATACTTGTTATTTTAGTATTCGTGACCTGATCCAAAAAGGCTTTCAACCACAGAAGGTGGTTGTTCTTGTACCAGCCAGAAGAGCGCAGAGCACGCCTCGGCTAGTAGAAGCTAACCATTAGCTTCAGCTCTACAACATGGTGGAAGACGTTCAGACTTATTTGTTTGGATATAACATCAACGATGCATTTTCACCCAAGAAAATATGTTTTACAGTATTCTGAGTATTGTTAACATAGGCAGTGGAAGAGTTGTGCAACTGTCAGGCAGTCAGAGGCGATACATTTGCATATCATGAATATTAATTAGTAACCCCCTCACTCCTGCAAAACTGTCAACCTCTTGAAATACGAGCTCAAGAGCTTTTATTCCACCGAAAAATGACTTGCAAGGCATTCATTCATACTAGAGACCACAGCAAATTTATTGAAAAAAAATGTGAGTAAGACATTTAGTTCTAATTTTAGGAGTAATGACTGTGGCCACAACACTAACTCAAGTAAAGGCCGTTGTTTTGAATTGGTGATTGTGCTCACGGTTTTGTAAAAGACAATGAAAAACTGGATGTGGATACTAAAGTTGTGGTGAAGAAAACCATTTCATATCATTTTAACGCTAACAACGCAGACAGAGGCCGGAACAACGCCGACATAGGCTGCAACACAACTAAACCTACAACTGAAGTTAATAAAAGAAAATAAAATGAAATTGAGACTTTAATCAACTAGAATTTACGCTGAAACTGAATTTATGTTAATAATTTAATTAGGGCAAAACATAAATAAATGAGAGATACCAGTATTCAGGCTCATGGGGCTTTACCACAGTGTTGGCTTGCGTTGGTGTTGTCATACACATTTAAAGTGAGTGTCTGCAACCTTTTAACTTGGTTTAAGTCATTTATTATCATGGTGATTCACCACCAAGCTGTTCAGTGTTTATTCCCTCTACAAACTGGGTCTGACCTGCCAGTATTCCTCAGGTTATTGTCTGGTTTGAACAGACATTTTCTAATAGAAAACATTTTGTTTTGAAGTTCATATGAGTGGGAGTTTCAGTTTTGGTAGTGTTTAAACAAAGAGAGCCTGTAAGCAGCAGCAGCAACAACATTTGGCTCTGTGAAGGTCAGTGTGACTATGCTCAAGTTCTTTTGCAGCCTGAAATTTGTGCTCCGAGTGTGTGCTGAATGTGAATGCATCCACATACTGTTCCACAAGACTGCGGCAGGCGTAGTCTTTTCTGTCACTTTATACTTTTCTTATCTTGTGAATAAAATGTGTGTCTTAAAGTGCCAGGATCATCAACTGCAGTCGATTTTAGAAACAAATCTTGAATGAAATTATATACAAGTCTGCGTTAAAATGTACCTGATGCCTGATGCTTGCAAGACTTGTAATTTAAAAGAACATCTAGGTTTTTTTTTTTTTGCCAAACTGCTTCTGTTGCTAAACTAGAGCCAGCCAGCGTCAGAGTGCTGCATAAAGCTGCTTCCAGTTGCTTTTTAGCTGATATCATATACACAGTTTTAAAAAGTATCCATGTTTATAGATCACACAGGAGTAGTTCTGATTCCTATGCAGGTAAAACTCTAAAAATTAGAATACGGTGCAAAGGTTCACTTATTTCAGTAGTTAAGGTGAAACTAATATATGAGAGACTCATTATAAGCAAATCAAGATATTTCAAGTTTTTAGTTGTTGTGATGATTATGGCTTACAGCTGATCAAAACCCCACATTCAAACTCTGACAGATTATTGTGAAAATTTTCAATATTCTACACTCAAAGTGTCACACTCTAATCAGCTGATTCATTCAGTACACCTGCAAAGAGTTCTTGAGCCTTTAAATCACAGGTGTAAAACAAATATGGCCTGTGAGATCAAATGTATATTAAAAATGCCCTGCCAGCTGATTTTGCCACAAAGAATACAAATCCCATAGTATTTTGGTGCGTTAGTGCATCAGTTAAAGCGCTACCTCCTTTCTGTTTACAGTCATTAGCTTACATGCTACTAGTATCAGGTTCAGCAGCGTTACCCTTCTCAGTCTCGAACAAACTGAAAACACTCCTCTAACTCAGCAATTTGCAGACCTTGAAGCCCAGAAATAGATTTCAGCCACTCAGTTTGTGGCTGACAGAGAGAATGCACCAACCAACTTCCAAACGGAGCTGATTTAACTCCAGTTTAGCAACACACTCCAGTCAGAGTATGACTCTGTGGTTGCTGCAGTTTTATCTTTGCTGTCCGACTCACTGACCCAACTGCGTGGTCAAGCTTCTCGATTGCTCTCCGTGTTCAGCAGCACATACAGTGTTGCCAACTTAGCGACTTTGTCGCCATTTCTAAGGACTTTTCAGACCCCCTTAACGGCTTTTTTTCAAAAAAGCACCTAGCGATAAATCTGGCGATATTTCTGACCCCCCTCAGCTACTTTGACTACAACTTTGTAGCCAACTTTACCTGCAGATTAGCGATGCATCTGAAGGGACAGGACCGTCCTTCCTTCCAGAGGATCAGACAGAAAATGATCTGCGCATGTGCATGCAGCATGATCACGCTACCCCCACTGACCAATCAAACCTTTTGTGGGTTTTCACAAGTCCATTATTTGAGATAGCCACTGGAGCTACATAAAGGGCGACCGCTCCTTCCGCCATCATGCCGCATTTCGGCAGCTGAGCTCGGCTGGCTCTGGCAGGCAGCATCACACTCACACATGGTTTCTCGCACCACTTGTGGTGCATTCAGGGAACATTGGAACTCTATGATGAGTTCAATAATGTAGCACATTTAAAACTTTTATTAAAAAAAACAGAATAATACTGTAAGACAAACACCTCAGGTAATTGGCAGTTTGCATGTAACGTTTCTGAATACTAAATACAGCCTGCTTCTTTTTACACAAAAGTACTAAAAACAACAAAACCAAACAAAAACAAAATATATATTTATATATATATTATCTTTTAGGTCAATATATAGCACTGAATCACAACAGAAGAATACATCTCAAGGCACTTGAAAACTACAAGACAAAATTCATTTTAATTCAATCATACATGCTTTCCTATCAATTTAATATTTTTGTGTTTTAAGAGTTCCATTCTCTTCAGACAAAATAGAAATATTCCTTCCATTTTTTATGCCTTCTTTCTTTGATGTTTTAAAGGCTGCTGTTTTGTATTCTATGGGGTTTTATTTTAATAAAATATAAAAAAATAAATTAAATAATTTTTTAAATAAAATCACCTGGGTTTTATTTGATTTACTCTAAAAGACCGGTGACGTCATGACGCAAACATGGTGACGTCATCACGCAAACCAGATGATGTCATTGCGTCATATGTAAATTAGCATGTGACGTCATCTGGCGACATCTAGTGACTTTTGGGGGGAACTTCAGCTATTTTCAGCCAATAACAGTTGGCAACACTGAGCACATACCTATTTGAGGAGCTGTTGTCTGTGATGAAGATGAACAGAACACGGGAGTCTCACTGATTAGCTCCTTCATCGGCTCACAGCCCAACCCCAGAGATGCAGGTATCTGGCTTGCACAGGTGAGCATCGGATTAAATCAGTGGAACAAACCAAGCTTTAACTATTTTTGGTTTGATGCAATTTTTTACACTCCAAATCTCAAAAGTTAGTAGGGGAAATATTGCATTTTCATTTAAGAGAATTACTGTTTATTGGTTTTTATTGTTGGCCTGTGGGAAAAAAAAATGTTTGCCTACTTTAAAACAGGAACTGCAAAGACTGCAGATAGATGAATAGAATGGAAATAAATGGATTGTTACACCATATTCTAATTTTTCAAGATTCACCAGTGTACAAACACCCGCTGTAGAGTAGTGAAGAGAGCATTCACAAACATGACTGTTGTTTAAAACGGTGTTTATATTTAGACTCATTTTTGCTTGAGTAACAATAAACTCTGATCTATGGAGATTAACTTTATTGCTACATCACAATCCTACAGAAACTCATGCAACAAATGAAACATTTACTGGAAGAGACAAACGATGTGGCTCTGAGTTAGCACCGTGGCTGCGGGAACTCAAACAGGTTCTTTCTTGTCAAAAAACATCTCCAACACCAGCCCTGTTCTAATAATGAACATACTTAGTGGAAGAACTCTATGAGACAGTGCGTGTACACGTGGAACCATAAAGTTAACCGTTGCGTATTTGTTCAACAAACTTTATGGGTCTGAAATATGTTGGTGACCGCTCATGTGGCTGGGTACTCAAGCCTCTGTTATGTTGTGCCTTCTCTCATTCTGTTCATTCAGAGTCCCACTGAGCTTCAAAGTTGATAATCCTTCGCTTTTTGCCTGTTTGTGTGTGTACACAATTGAGCGCCGGCATGCGTCTGTGTGTTTTTGTGTTGCTTCTATTCAGACCCCCTTCTCTCTTCTCAAAATCACATTAATCCCTCAGGCCTAGAGGGAAAAAAGGAAGCCTGTGCACTGTTCCCTCGGGCCTCCTCTTCCTGGGAGTGCACTCGGTCTAAAACTCTAGTATTTGTTGGTCCTCTTCAGTTAGTGTAAAGATGTACATGCCCAAGTCTTCTCAGTGAGAAGGGCATACTTCACCATAATACAGGTCCTTCTCAAAAAATGTGCATATTGTGATAAAGTTCATTATTGTATGCAATGTACTGATAAACATTAGACTTTCATATATATTAGATTCATTACACACAACTGAAGTAGTTCAAGCCTTTTATTGTTTCTAGTATTGATGATATTGGCATTCATGAAAACCCTAAATTCCTATCTCAAAAAATTAACATATTTAATCCGACCAATAAAAGAAAAGTGTTTTTAATACAAAAAAAAAGGTCAACCTTCAAATAATTATGTTCAGTTATGCACTCAATACTTGGTCGGAAATCCTTTTGCAGAAATGACTGCTTCAGTGCGGCGTGGCATGGAGGCAATCAGCCTGTGAAACTGCTGAGGTGTTATGGAGGCCCAGGATGCTTCGATAGCAGCCTTAAGCTCATCCAGAGTGTTGGGTCTTGCGTCTCTCAATGTTCTCTTAACAATATTTCACAGATTCTCTATGGGGTTCAGGTCAGGAGAGTTGGCAGGCCAATTAAGCACAGTAATACCATGGTCAGTAAACCATTTACCAGTGGTTTTGGCACTGTGAGCAGGTGCCAGGTTGTGTTGAAAAATGGAATCTTCATCTCCATAAAGCTTTTCAGAAGACTGAAGCATGAAGTGCTCCAAAATCTCCTGGTAGCTAGCTGCATTGATCCTGCCCTTGATAAAACACAGTGGACCAACACCAGCAGCTGACATGGCACCCCAGACCATCACTGACTGTGGGTACTTGACACTGGACTTCAAGCATTTTGGCATTTCCCTCTGCCCAGTCTTCCTCCAGACTCAGGCACCTTGATTTCTGAATTACATGCAAAATTTGCTTTCATCAGAAAAAAGTATTTTGGACCACTGAGCAACAGTCCAGTGCTGCTTGTCTGTAGACCAGGTCAGGCGCTTCTGCCGCTGTTTCTGGTTCAAAAGTGACTTGAACTGAGGAATGCAGCACCTGTAGCCCATTTCCTGCACACGCCTGTACACGGTGGCTCTGGATGTTTCTACTCCAGACTCAGTCCACTGCTTCCGCAGTTCCCCCAAGGTCTGGAACCGGTCCTCCACAATCTTCCTCAGGGTCCGGTCACCTCTTCTCGTTGTGCAGCGTTTTCTGCCACACATTTTCCTTCCCACAGACTTCCCCCTGAGGAGCCTTGATACAGCACTCTGGGAACAGCCTATTCGTTCAGAAATTTTTTTCTGTGTCTTACCCTCTTGCTTGAGGGTGTCAATGATGGCCTTCTGGACAGCAGTCAGGTCGGCAGTCTTACCCATGATTGCGGTTTTGAGTAATGAACCAGGCTGGGAGTTTTTAAAAGCATCAGGAATCTCTTGCAGGTGTTTAGAGTTAATTAGTTGATTCAGATGATTAGGTTAATAGCTCATTTAGAGAACCTTTTCATGATATGCTAATTTTTTGAGATAGGAATTTTGGATTTTCGTGAGCTGTATGCCAAAATCATCAATATTAGAAACTATAAAAGGCTTGAACTACTTCAGTTAAGTGTAATGAATCTAAAATTTATGAAAGTCTAATGTTTATCAGTGCATTACAGAAAAAATTAACTGTATCACAATATGCTAATTTTTGAGTAGGACCTGTATTCCTTGAGTTAAAGAGGCTGCAGTTGGTGTGCTTTACTGCAGATTCACGTATTTTGGGGTCAGCTTTCCTAGTAAGATGTACAGAAGCACTGCTTGCTCATGCATTTAATCCGTTACCACGCTTTTGATCTCACACTGAGTGGAAACTGTCGCTCTTGACACATTGTTCATGTTAGTGTAGTTTCAGATGCTTTGCGGCACTCCCCAGATGATGGAGACGTCCGTGTTGAGATTTATTGCTGCTTAACAAAATGATCATCAGATGTTTGATGAAGAGGCAAACGTCAGAGGAGAACCGTTCTACTCTCGCTCAACTCTTCCCTAACTTATGTTTCTGCTTAGATTGGCTGTTGTTCATCTTCAGTCACACCATCACCGTCTGCAGCAGTTACCAGAAACTATATTCAGGATTTACAGTAAATGATTCAACTGTGATCCAACCATGCTGCTTTTAGGTCGTTTCCTTAACTTTGTGGCTTCAAGAGACAGTTTTAGAGTTACAAGTGTTATTATGTTTATTTCTTGTTTATTCTCTTTTAAAAGAGTTACAATAATTTAATTCAACATAAACAGTCTTAATTGCTAATTGTTAAGTAGTGCGCCTAACAATCAAGTGAATTTTTTTCTGTTTCTTGGCTCAGGAATGTAACGAGGAAAGTCGTGTAAGAACCTGTGTTGTTTAGAAAAATTTTGCACCTAAGCTGAAGCTGATATAAAGTTCTTAAAACACATTGGTGAACCAGTTAATGGAATAAGTAAAATATGTATACCCATAATTTATTTATTTTTTTTCAATACTTCCAGCTATCCAGAGAACGGTGTGGTTGAGATGAAATTGGTAGATGTAAGACCACGTGCCAGGACCGTGCTGCGATGGGACCAGCTCCAGGTGGGTATGCGTGTGATGGTTAACTACAACATGGAGACACCAGATGAGAGGGGCTTCTGGTACGATGCAGAGATTGTGACCCTAAATCAAACTTCTCGCACCAACAAGGAGCTCCGAGTCAATATCCTGCTAGGGTGAGGATTTTGCCTCCTGAGATGAATAGATTTGATAATGGATGTAAATTAGTTCTTCCCCCTCTCCTTAAGTCCACATTGTTGTGCTTTCGTTTATCTGCCTTGACTGGTATGTTTCCCCCTAGGGGTCCTGGAGATGTAATCGGAGATTGTAAAGTTCAATTTTTAGATGAAATCTATCAGATGGAGACAGCAGGGGCTCATCCGCTCTCGAGTGCTGATGGACAGTTTAAACGTACGGATTAGATCTCACACCTATAACACACTGTTGTGGAGATACGTGCATCACCTTTTCTGTTAATTAATGCGTATCTCGTGTATTTGTGGCTCCAGGGAAGAGTGGGCCAGAGTGCAAACACTGCAAGGCCGACCCAGACTCGGAGTGTCGATTCTGCTCCTGCTGTGTGTGCGGCGGGAAGCAGGACGCTCACATGCAGCTGCTGTGTGATGAGTGCAACATGGCATTCCACATCTACTGCCTCAACCCGCCGCTGGCCACCATCCCAGATGACGAGGACTGGTGAGAGAGAGCTTTCAGCTCAATGATCAGCCACAGAATCTTCTAAACAAGACAGTGTTAGCTGTGCATTTATGCAGCAAGTTAGAGGTGATTTAGGTTCAAATCGTTGTGAAATGATGACTTAATGTTCAAGTGAAAGTTTAAAGTAGTGGATTTAAATTAATTAATTATTTTCCTGCAAAGCAGAACCTGGGTTGTAGAAATAAAGAGGTTCTTCACTGGGGGGGAGACGACTTCGGACGGCAGGATTTGGACTCTTATTTCATGAAATTTAGACATCTCGTCTCTGATTGGCTAACAGCAACGCAACTCTACCACTAGATTCTTTTATAAAACAATGCCGCCAATTTGCCGTAATGCTGAGCTGGCATCCGAGAGCTTTAGACCGGATAAGTGGTTAGACCGTGGCCGTATAAAGGGGGCATGGGGGTGGTCTCTGTGCTGCCATGGACCTCCATTTAACTTGGACATAACTTGCTTTTTATTGCAATCGAAGCCACGCTCACCAAGTTGTTTTGACAAGGCGTTCCTTAAGGTGTCTGTCCTCCACAGTCCATCTGCAGTCTCTGGTGATCTGAGCTCCAGCTCTAACAGAGAGAAGCTCCCGTAGCTCTGTATCGCTCCACTTTATCCTCTCAGCTTGTTCTTACTGCTTACTGCCCTGTCATTTTCAATATTGTAGCTGGCTGGAGCTCAGCAGTAACTTCCCACGTGACCATGATGCCACCTTTTGTTGCACCAAGGCGCAATATGAATTCACAAGTCCGGCGTTGCGGTAATATTACCACCAAGCTTGGCGGAGCAAATGCCTCAAAATTCCTGCATCGCCATGGTGCCACGGCACGTTCGTCAGATTAGCTGGCATGGCGTGTCTTCTAAAAAGGGCCACTGACTCCATTTGCTTTGCAGCGTTGATGTTTTATCTCCACAAATTACTCAAGCCTGAAAGAGTTCTGCTGTGTGGTGGAGTAGCTAATGCTAACAGTTAGCTTCTACTAGCCGAGACTTAAGCTGCTGATTCCTAGACGCTAAACCAACAAAAGCCTTCCTCAGCGTGAGGCAAGATGGGTGAGTCTTGAATGTTAAGTGAAAGTGTGATGTAGATCTGTCACGATTTTCAAATCCAAGAGTTTCACCGTCTGTTTTCTCTCAGAAGTTAATGCAGGAGATGGGTGTAGGAGTTCACGTTCAAGAGTCACTGATCATTTTCAAAAAAGTAAACAATGGTTTCTCAGTGAAGTACCTCTTTAGGAAAGGTATAAGACTCATGGGGATGAAAATCATCTCCATTATTCACTATCTTGCTTCTTGTTGCAACTTAAACAGCATTATTTTTAGTTTTTCTTTTTTCAGTAATTCACAACCTTTTGATATTTTAGAGATTAAACAGGAGAAAATCTTGAGGCCTGTGTCTTTTTATTTTCAAATAAATCATTAAAAAAAGACTATTAATGACTTTTTATCGACTGCAGTTAATAAATTATATTAAAAGCGGATGACACGGAAGTTCTCGCCTTATATAGTTTCAGATGAAACAAAGTTCAGGTTTTGTGTACATTGTTGAGGGTTTCAGTGTTCTTTAATGCTTTATTTCTTACGCAAATCAAGTTAATAAATAACAGAAACATTATCACTTGAATTTTAAAGTTTCCTTCAATTCTTCTGCTTTAAAAAAACTTTCCATGAATCATTCCCCACTTAACTAGTTGAACAGATAAGATCATAAAAATGTCACAGCATCTTAATGTTCGATTACTCATTAGCTCACAGCATTAGTAGTTTTTCTTCTAAGCAACTTTCCATTAAACAAATCTTTTCCTCCATGTCTCATTGATGTCACATCTCTGCCAGAAGAAAAACACAACGTCAGATTGTAATTTAGGTTTTACCCAACTCATAATACTCCAAAGCTTTCAGATCTCAAAAGCGCAGAGTATAAAATTGATCTGTTGTTGCTCTGCCAGGTACTGTCCGACCTGTAAAAATGACACCAGTGAAGTTGTGAAGGCTGGCGAGAAGCTCAAAGCCAGCAAGAAGAAAGCCAAAATGCCTTCAGCTACAACGGAGAGTCAAAGGGACTGGGGAAAGGTGAGACAGCTCTCAGGGTTACCAGGAACAAACCACAGCCGAGTGGGAGATCTTGCCCAGTGTTAACATTTCTCAGTAAAGGTAGAAAAATGAAAGGAAACCATCTGCATGATGTAGCTTTAATCCAGTTGTCTGGTCATAGCTTTAAGAAACCGTGTGTCTCTCTTCCACGGTGGATATGCCGTTTCCTTGACGCTCTTCTCCGTGGGGTAACGTGAACATTGCCATTAGCCATGACTTAGCCACTTTCCTGGAATGGCTGATGGAAAATAAGTCCTTTCTTTACCAGAATGCTCCCTCTCTCTGTGAACTAATTGAAAACAGGCTGACTCGCGTGCTTGGGTACATTTTAATGGCTCTGAGTCACACAGCGTTCACTTAAATATCTTTAACCCTTACAATAAGATGTTTGTGTGGGGTCTGGTATTGTTGCCTAAAAAATAGAATGTTGTTTTCTGTTCTCTGCTTATTTGCTGCCATTGGGTTTGTTGTTCTGTAAACACAGATCAGTTTTCACCTATGCACACATGACTGCCAGGTCATGCTTCATGTTCCCCTGAAGCGTGGTGCTGCAGCCTCGGTCCAGCCTCTAATAGACTGTATGTCGGAGGTTAAAGCTTGGGTGGCTCTAAACTTCTTGAGTACCAATGATGACAAAACTGAGGTTATTCTCTTCAGCTCTATAGTGAGACGCGACACTGCTAGCAGCTAGACGCATTAGCATCCATGCGTTTATAAACTCACGCCTGGATTGCTGTAGTTCCCCGCTTGTTGGGATAAGCCAGATCTCCATCTCTAGACTGCAGATGGTCCAGAACTCCTCAGCTAGATTTGTAACCGGTACTAAGAGGAGAGAGAGCACGTCATCCGGGTCTTGGCTAACCGGTTAGGTACGGAGTCAATTTTAAAGTTCTTTTATTTGTTTTTAAAGCGTTGCATGGAGGGGACCGTGCTTTTTCGGTTTCAGGTCCGAGGCTGTAGAATGTTCTGCCATTGAAAATCGGAAAGGCTCCCTAAGTAGGGATTTTGCTGTTTAATAGTATTATTGTGGTAAAAAGGTGTTTTCTTTCCTTTTTGTGTACAGGGTATGGCTTGTGTGGGACGCACTAAAGAGTGCACGATTGTTCCCTCAAACCACTATGGACCTGTTCCTGGCGTTCCTGTTGGAACTACCTGGAAATTCAGAGTACAGGTTAGTGGTAGATACTTGGCTGTAATTTAGGCATTTTATTTACACGACCAGAATAAATGAAAAAAAAAATACAGATTAGAGCAAGAACGAAACGTTTTTCAGTCCCCATTTAAATTTATTACCTTAGCTATAAAAGCTAATTGGATAACCGGCATGTTTAAAATCGCCTGATGGTCCAACAAACACAAAATCCCAGTTAGAAGCATAAGGCATGGAGCACCAGAGGTTTTAGTCCTCTGCAAAGAGCCAAATCTGTCATGTGGTTGTATTTTAGTATAATTAACGATTTTATAAACAAGCAGAAGAGCAGCCCCCTGGTGGCTGGCTATTGAGAAGTTTTAACCCCGCCCCTTTTGTGGTAAAGAATTGGACATTTTCCTAAATAATAAAAATGAGTCCTTAGATAATCTTATGAGTTTTTAGCATGATGAAACGGACTGTTACAAAGCTTTTGGTTAAAAAAAATAAGTCTTCAGTGCAATTTTTATTTTCCCAACTTTGTCAAATACAGCAGAAGCTAAATTTCCTTCAAAATAAGAGCATCAGCATATACACTACATGTATTAATGTTGAAAAAGCATTTTTAACCCATTGTAAAAATACAAGGACAATGAAAAAATACATTATACAAACTTTGTATAATTCAATCTCTACAGTGCGAAAATAAGTGTTCAAATAAAACCTGCATTATAGTTAAAATCATCAGCATTTGTAGACATGTGGCTTAAACCTGAGAAAGAAACAACTTGTTACTGGTAAAAACTAGTGGTATAAAAATAAAAATGTGTGTATCTTTACTTTTATACGTAGACAGAAGCTACAGCATTTTTACAGTACATTACTAAAGTAGTCAAACCCATGCTTGCTTTCAAAAGAACGCAGATCGTTTTATTTTTTCCTCGTATGCTTGTTCTCTGTCCTATCACCTCCTCAGGTGAGCGAGGCAGGTGTCCACAGGCCACACGTCGGCGGCATCCACGGCCGCAGCAACGATGGCTCCTATTCGCTGGTGCTGGCTGGCGGCTTCGAGGACGAAGTGGTGGGTTTCACTCTGGCATGTGAAGCAGACTGATGTATCGTTATTGGCTATGTTTTGAAAAACTGGTATGATAACGTCAATCTCCGGTAGGACCGGGGAGATGAGTTCACCTACACAGGCAGCGGGGGTCGTGACCTCTCGGGAAACAAACGGATCGGAGAGCACTGCTTTGACCAAACGCTGACTCACATGAACAGGTCCAACACTTACCAAAATCCTAATGACAGTAATGAACGTTGATTTAGTGATTCTAATTTTAAGGAGATCATTATTTTTCATCGTTATACTTGATGATGTATCTCGAATGCTGACTCTTGCAGAGCTTTGGCCCTAAACTGTGATGCACCTCTGAATGACAAAGACGGAGCAGAGTCCAGAAACTGGCGAGCAGGAAAACCAGTCAGAGTGGTGCGCAGCTCTAAAGGTAGACGTATTAGCAAATATGCACCAGAGGAGGGAAACCGCTATGATGGCATTTATAAGGTACACTCAGAGGTTCTCCATCAAAGAAAAATTAATGTCAAAGCTGGTTCAAAACTCACGTGCATCTTGAGTATAAAATATTTCACCATTGTTTTTTGTGGTGGTTTGCAGGTGGTCAAATACTGGCCAGAGATTGGGAAGTGTGGTTATTTAGTGTGGAGGTACCTGCTGAGACGGGATGATCTGGAACCGGCACCGTGGACCCCTGAAGGTCTGGAGAGGATAAAGAAACTGGGCCTTTCTGTTCAGGTTAGACTGCCGTTTGAGATGGAGTGGTTGTTATCCACACCAGTGAACCTTTTGTTTCTTTTTACTTCTACTACACTCTAAAATCCATTTTTCTGCAGTACCCGCCTGGCTATTTGGCTGCTATGTCCAACAAATCAAAGAAGGAGCCGTGCGCTAGACCTGGCTATGGCGGTCGCAATAAGCATTATCCCGGAAGGGGGAGGTCCCGGAGACGCAAGGCCAAAGTGAAAGAGGAGAATGAAGTGGATGGAGAGGAGGAAGACGAGGAGGTGGAGGAGGATGGGGAGGATGAGCTTCTACACACCAAGATGCCAGAGGATGTACTTCAACGTAATGGAGAGCAGAAGACAGCTGCAGATAATGGTGGGTGCTTTTACACACAATGCTCAGAGCAGATCAGACAAGGTGTTGTGAGAAGAGGACAGGTGAGGACAGCCGGATCAGTGAAACCATTTAAAGACGGCTTTAAACATCTCAAAAACATCACATTTAGAATGTTTTAGTTATTATTACTTTAGCCAAAAAAAATTAGCTGTTAGTTTTTAAGTCATATTTTGTGTTTTAATCAGAAGTGCCACCAGCGACGGAGCCTCCATCCAAACGCGTGAAGATAGAGGAGACGTTCCAGCTGTCGGAGCAGCAGCAGCAGCTGATTCAAGATGACACGGCCAACAAGAAGCTGTGGGATGAAGCCATGGAGAACCTTAAAGAGGGGCCGGTAGGAATCCGAACACATTTATTAGACACTGACAACTTCTTGATTGTCGCACCAGAGTGAGGTAGTCTCCTTCATTTCTCTATTATTTATTTATTTATTTATTTTAGAGCATCACTGATTGAAGCAAAGCTCTAAAAACAGCTAGAACACAAACCGGACTAATTCATTATTTTTTGTGTTGCCCTCCTCCTGTGATGTGTTCTTGTAAAAGAATTTCCTGCAGAAGATGGAGCAGATCTTCATGTGTGTGTGCTGCCAAGAGCTGGTCTTTCAGCCCATCACCACTGTCTGCTCGCACAATGTCTGCAAGGTACAAACGTTTAGCACAGTGCTGTAAAAAAGTATTTACCCCCTTGTTACACTGTAAAAAAGTAAGAAAATCTTACGTGTTTTAGACGAGCAAACAAATTTAAACATCAGCGGCAACCTGAGTTAACAAAAAGGGCAATTTGCTAATTTGTATTTTATTTGGTAATTCTAAAAGCTACCCTGGCCTGCCTGGCCCTATGTGGGGGGGGGGGGGGGGGGGAATCATATCATGAATTAATTAAAATTAACCAAAATATTTGCAACACTGGATTAAATTTTAGAAACCAGACTATACAATAGTTAAAAATCACTTCAACAAAACCTGTCTGACAACCTGAAGTAGGCTAGGGGTGTGCATTAGCAAGAATCTGGCGATACGATGTTTATCATAATACCAGACAATACGATATTTGCTATTTTCAAGACTTTAATTGGAAAACTCGGAACGGATGCTTCCAAGACACAATTGGTGTTATGGGAGATTTCATTTAATCAGAATGAAGATGGTAAAAAGTGCTGCCACCTAGCAGTCGGAGTTTGAATTGCATCTCACAAAAGAAATACAATAAATGTTGGCACGTAAATTTGCAATAGAAAATTAATACACTGCTTTTAAATATATTGATTCAGTGTTACGACTCATATTTCAGTGTAATGATAATTCCTTACCAGAAATAGGCCTAAATATGTCAAAAAGCAAAGACCATAAGGCTGTCTGTCACACGACCACTCGGTGTGGGACAAGCTTGGAGGAAGTTGGTGTTGCTGAACAAGCCTAAATTCTTCTAAATCCAGATCTGTGATGAGCACAAACTGCTGCTCACACTTTCATGTACCCCTCCTTAATCAGTTGATGTAATGTTGAGTTCAGTTTTTCCTCGGAGAACCCTACTTCCGAGTAGGAAAAATGAAACTCCCCCTAAAGTCGGACCTGCCAATCGGAAACTTGGAAGAATTTCAGAACTCCGACCTCGACATCCAAAATGGCAGCTCTCCGTATTAGCAACAGTAAGTTTTGGGTGAATTATGTTTATTTAACAAGACAAGCAATGGCTACTTGGGTGGTGTGCATCGCCATATTGGAGTCCTGACTTCTCCGACTACGGTAACCAGAATGCGGTAAACTCGAGTGTGAAGTCGTTCTCAGTTCCGACATCCGAGGTAAATCGAACGCACCATAACTCCCAGACTTTTCCCTGACAAGATCATACTCCTTCCTAGTTAGACGTAAACCCATTTTTGGTCTCCCAACAATCGGCACCAAGCCGAGTTGGTCGGTTTGTTATCTTGCTGGATGTGTAAAGAGCGTAAGGGGACCGATACTTTTCAGCAGCACATGGGTGGATGGTCTTTGCCCTTGAACAAAAACCTGTCTCTGTAAAATTGACGTGGCTTCTCCTATCCTCAGACTTGTCTCCAGCGCTCGTTCCGCGCACAGGTGTACACCTGCCCCGCCTGCCGCCACGACTTGGGCAAAGACTATGTCATGAACCAAAACAAGACGCTCCAGATTCTACTCGACCAGTTCTTTCCTGGCTACAGCAAGGGACGATGAGGTCCAAGTGGCAGTTATTCCTAGGGTCCACGCACACAAGCGTCCGTTCTGTGCACCCTCGTATATGGTCAAGTACCTTAGAGCTCCACCTTAAAACACATTGCACTCACATGTACTCACCCATGAGTAGTTGTAAATCGCATATACAGCCATTAATGTATACAATCAATCACACACAAACCACCTCAGTAGGGACTGACCTCATCTGCTGGAACTTGGACCGTCTCCATCAACATCACTTGCCTGAAATTCCAATTAACGACTTTTCCTCCCCCTCTGACCTGTTCCAGCCGCCCAAGTGGGCACAAAAGAAACGCACAAATAAAAGAATCACCAACTCATATTGTCACCAATCATCTCAAAGCAATTGCTCGTTGTTTTAGTTCTGCATTAACCAGATTACTTTTGTTACTTTCAAATGTTTTTTTCCCCCATAAAACACCTGCCAACCTGCTTGCATTTAGTGTACCATGTATATGCAGATGATCTGAGTGTTAGTTGCTCATCAAGTTAGAGATTCAAATGTGGGAAGTTGAGAGCTAAACAAGGCCAGTCAGGAGCATTCGTCTGCAACCTGTTAGGTGCTCTTGTCACTTGGAATATTGCCATTTCTTTGCCTTGAGCTAACGGGAAAAAACAAAAGCCTAACCTGGGGTCAATTTCTGTTTATTGGCAGCTGAGTCTAGTTTGTTTGCAGCAATGCAAATCTCAGAAGTACTTAAATGAACATTTAAGAAGGCATAAGAAGAGAATTTTGTGACGATTTCTGGTTCTGCGTTATGGCTGTCCATCTTTTGGACGATAGGAGCGTGTGTTCTCGCGTTAGAAGAATTTCTCAGACGAAATGAAAAAGGTCAGGATTCACCTGCAATGTGCATCGGGTGAGCTGCCTGTGTGTCTTTCCTATGACATTTCAAAAGGCAGAGTGTGGTTGTCCCTGGTGTTTCCAAGCAACCACCATGCATGGACGGTTAGCTAATAAAGTGCTCCGCAAACCTTCATCTGCTCTTGTTCTACTTGTAAATGTTCACTGGTGAGCCTGATGTCTGTCTTCATGCTAGGAAAGCAAATCCACTGATCGTTTTGAATCCTGAGAATGGAGATGAATGGGTCTTTCTCAGCTATCAAACATTTGATAATGGATGCGTTATAGAGCCTAAATGACGTCTACATAGATATAAAGCCCAATGTTGACACAAACAGAAGTAAAAACTGCTCCTGATGTTCCTGAAAAAAATCTTTTTAGCAGTTCTGGATTTTCAGTATTTTTTAATATCCGTGTAAGACACACTAGCATAAACAGACCAAAGGCACAAGAGGGGCAGCTGGAAGGCAAATCCAGTGTTTACATCCTGATAACGTCTTTGACTAGATCCCCCAAAATAAAACTGTAAATGGGCAAAAAAAAAAAACGACTCCGCTAAGATTTATTGTTGCTCCCTAAAAGCATGATATGGTTTATTCATGTTACCATGTGCATGCTAACATTATGTCCACTTTCCTGGTGTATTTCTACAGATATTTTATAACTAAGAATGAAAAAATCTGGGATGAAATAGTGCTCGGTTTCCTGTTGCTTTATAGAAGAAATACACGTTTTGCTTGTAGTAAAGTCTAAGCGAGCAAAAGAAAGTAATCTCAAAAAGAATATTTTTATAAGCATTGCAAAAATCATAATTGTTGATTGTTTCTGACTAGTTTCACGAGAGAAGCGGCGTTGTTTATTTTTGTTCTAGAAGAGCAAAACTGTAAAAAGTAAGGATTTAGAGCTTGTTTATTTGAAAAAGGCTGTTTTCTTTTATATTCTCTGTAGTTTTTGTCCAGGTGCCTTTGGTGTCCCTGGCTCAAGATTAAAACTTGTATTGGATGCAGCCAACCATAAAGCCACAAATTCAGTTCAAACAGACAAGAAGACTTCTCTTAAAACCAACGTGTTTTTGGTTAAAAATGAGAATATTTTGTTTATCTTTTTAGTAAATTTTCTGGGCTGTTGTGGAAATTAGACGGGTAAAAGCATTTGTAAAGAAACACGTCACTTATGATCTAACCTACATAAAATTCTCTTTTTATGCTTGTTATTTGTTTAAATGAGCTGTTTTATGGTTTTAAAATGCAATTCTTTTGCTTTCGGATTGAACACCTTTAACACCAGACAGTACTAATGTTATGGTTATGTCAGTTGCCCATAGCTGTCCTGGTTTTTCAAGTATTTCAAAGAATAAAAAACAAATGTGTATACATTTGTTTTTTATTCTTTGAATAGAATTGGCGTGTGAGTGACTGGGCCAGACTTCTACGCACTGTTGTGGTACTGTAAAATGTTCTGGGTTGGCAGGTCTGATCCTTTGGAGAGCAGAGGCTGATGTGGACGGAGGTCGCCTTCAGCGCTGCAGTTCAGAAAGTCGCTCTTGTAAAAAACAGAAATACGTACGTTTATCAGCCTTTGAAGCAGTCCGGTTTGAGTCCAGTGAACTCATCAGCTTCTTCTGTTTCTGTTGACATTCAGACCCCCCTCCATTAATTTCCAGGCTGTTTGTGGTGATGTCCTTGTTTCCGTTCATTCAGGATTTTTGTTTGTTTTGTTTTTAATCAACAACATGCAAGTATCAATGCTACTATGGTGTTTAAAGCTAACTGTGATGTGCATTATTTCCACTGTTTTTTCTTGTTGATGTTATTTTTGTCCTGCATAGACTGATGAGCTGAGTCCTCTTTACTTCCTCTCTCTGTCGTGACCTTTGCTCCTCTTTCCTCCCTCTTCTGCTCTCCGTGAACCTACAGTACTAACTACTTTTAGACCTATTGTGGGCGCTTGGCTTCAGTGCTGTGTTGTTTTACCTTTTCTGCACTCTACTGAAAAATACATTAGATCTGGTTTAGTTTCCTAGAATGTGTTCTATTATCTTTCGGCGCACCTCTTTTTCTGCCTGTTTAGTTGCTAAACTTGTTTTCATCATTATTAGTCATTTTTACCTTGTCAGCCTCAAACACCTGCAGCAGTCTGAGAAGTTTCATTGCTTCATATTGTGATTTGAAATTTTATACATGTCGTAATAATACTTAATATGTACCAATTAAATATTTGGATTCAGTACATGGCTGTTGTGTTTGTCTTGTAATTTACAGATTTCTTTTGGGCAAATGTCACTAAAGAGCTTGTTTATTCTATTGTTTTATTAATTGGACTTTTTTTTATTTTGCAGTAAAACCTGCGTTTTCTTGGTTACACTCGGAAGGAAAATGAGTATCAGAGGGACGGTAGGCAGTTTTGGCTTGCCTTAGCGCCCCCTAGTGTCTGTCTGTAGAACCAAAAGCAAAACTTAACTCCTCACTGTGTTTTTTTTAACACCTTAATCTAACACTAAATTATACAAATCAGTTGTGTTCGGAATCTAAAACTTTCAGGAAGCGTGCTCAATTTTTCTAAGTCCCTCAATTTTTGAAGCAGGACCAAAACTGGGGCATCAAGCCCCCTTACATTTAGACTAAAATCTTGTTTGCTTGCAAATATTTAGTTCACTAAAAAGGCCACCTGTCAGCACAAGTCACTGTGTATCTTTATAGTTTGTATATTTTCACTAACAAATTAATTCATAAGGTAATAGTTCAAATTGAGATTTAGTTACGCTAGAACAAAAAAATCTGTTCAAACCATTTAAATTAGAGAATTTATGACAACTTTAACTACGTTTACTAAACTGCTGCCTTTCAAACATCTCCCAAAGTTGTTCATTTTTAAACGAGTATGAATCAGAATCAAGTACAGCGAGTCAGGCTCCAGCTCGTTCTGGTTGGGATTTACAGACATGCAACATGGTGGAGTACACCGGTGACTCCTATGAGGAGCAGATATAATTATAAGGACTCTGGTAATAACTGTAGGAACCAGGTCTAATAACAGGTACAGATTTAGTGGCTTCCTGGTCTGCAGACTGCTACATCTTCTGCCAGCAGGAAGGAACTCCGGAAACCTTTGTCCAGGGTGAGAAGGATTGAGGGGGGGCAGCAGTAGCTCAGGCGGTCTGTGTGCCCCAGGGCAGCTCACCACCACCAGGGTGTGAATAGATGAATGATGCACTGTAGTGTTGAGCTTTGGAGTCCTGACTCAGAAAGGCACTACATAAGTGCAGGTTATATCATTCTGCAGGTTTACCTGCTCCAACACACCTGATTCAATGGTTGCCTCACCTGTTTAGCAGGTCACCAACTCTGCAGAAGCTAGTTAAAACCATAGACTGTACATACAGTCTATGGTTTTATATGCATATGGTTAAAACTGAAGTCAGGTGCGTTGGAGCAGACCACCCTCTACATCTGGGGTCAAGGTGCCCTCATGCCTTTTCTCTAAATCGCACAAGTCTACGATGAAAAGAAAAATATGCCATCTTTTTAATCAAATGCATCAGTATAGACAAAAACATTAAAATTATTATACACGAAGTTTAGTTTACCTCTGATCTATTCAAGTTCAAAGGTCAGTATTGTCAACCTAGTAGCCATGAAGTAGCTAGCTACGCGGGTTGGTGACCTGCTTTACATGCAGGACGGTGGCTCCGGAGGACCAGGATAGACTACATGCGCATACTGCACTTTTGAAGCCACCTGGTGGTGGAGAAATATAACTGCATCTACATTGTTTAGGTTTCCATGATCCATTATAACATAGGTGGCAAAAGTGAATGACACAAAATGAGTTTTTGTTTTTATTATCACAGAAGCACAACAGGTACCACCACTATGCAGGTGAACAGCATATTCATAAAAATAAAAGGTGTAAAGGAATGCTAATTCAAATCACATCACCACAGCTTTTATTTCAACCTCAAAATCAAAATTCTACAAAATTGTCAGATACAAATGGCAGAAAGAAGCAAAAAGCACTTTGGATTATTCACTGTTCCTCTCTTAGTACCACTACATCTTTTACTTGAAACAGAACCACCTACATCAAACACAGGAGCATTCGCTCTTTCACTCGTCCTAGCAGAAAGTGTTTCTCTACAGCTAGAAAGTACCAGGTATTGGGGTTGCTGATCCAAATGTAACATATTACTAGTACAGGAATACAATGTGACCAAAAAGAGAAAAACCAGTCTTACTGATGTAATCCAGTCCAAAAAGAAGGTATTTAAGGAATTTAAACAGCACTGTTGAGCCAATTTTAAAAAGAAAAGCTGAGATTACTCAAGTGTAAACCTGATGGCTTTTCTCTTTAATGAACATTCAAGTAAAGAAAAATCCTTCACTTTAAACTTGATGGAAGGAGAAATAAATCTGACTTAATAAAACAAGAAAAATAATGAATACTAAGAACTGCAAGAAAATCCCTCCTTTTCAGGTGATATCACATAATCTTCAGTGAGAACAATTGAATGTTACACAAACATAAATGCAGACGCAGAACATCATATTCCCTTCAACAGAAAGTATGGAGTAGCGAGCGCTTGTATACAGAAAGCTGTAACCCGGGTTTCAGACAGCTGTTTATGTAAGGGGAGGGAAAAAAACACAACAGGAGGAATAAAACTACCAACTGGAGGAGAAGTTGTCAGGAGGGTTCACTCATCGTCCGAGGAGTCCCTGTCAAAATTATAGGCCATGAAAAAGACATCGGGTCGAGGTGGGACGAGGGCATGGCCCGGTTTCACAATCTCAAAGCCCAGGAAACTGAAGGTGCGCACCAGTTTAGCTGGAAAAACGAACGAGACAATGATTTAATACAACAGCTACAAAATGATTATTAATATATCTGACCTCCAGGCTGTTGGCACTAACCACGATCATCTCTGTTCTTGTAAAAGCAGACAAACACACTAACGACTTTCAGATGTTCTTCAGCATACTCCAGGAGAGCTGTGAAACTGGGGAGAGGAATACAAAGACGCGAGGGTCAGCTAAACAGCAGAAGAGATGAGGAGTGGCGGTTTTAACCTTGAGTTCACTCTGAGATTCTCAGAAGTTTAAACAAGGCGGCCGCCAGGATCACATGTTTATGGCCATCATAACCAGCTATTCTCTGTTCAAAGCTTCAAAGTCCAAAAGGCCTGGCCTTACCTCTCCTTGCTGCCTTCAGGAAGAGGGTCGCGAGGTATCTCCACATAGAGTGCACTGCTGCCTAAGACAGCATCCCACTGTATTGTCTTTGTAACTGTGGGACGACTTAGGAAGTGGAGTATCCCAGGACGTCCATTCCCTGCAGGCTCTTCGGTTACTGTCAGTCTTCGGTCCTGAAATATGCATGAAAGCATATTAGAACAGCAGGAAGCACACACACACACACACACACACACACACCATTTTATTGACTTACTGTATAGAGCGGCCGAGCTGAAAAAGTGTGATCCCGTGTGCCATTCCCTCGCCCACCTGGGATCTTCAGGGGTGGGAGAGGGACATCAGGAGCACCACAGAGGCCCCGGACCGCGGGTACTACTACTGTGCAGGGACAGGCTGAAAAAGATCAAAGACAGAGGGACAACTGTGATTCCCAAATATATTTTCCAACAGGACATCCAAACAATCTAGAATATGTGGCAAGAACAAAAACTCCAAAAATGGTTCTCAAAAGTTGTTATAATACCAAATCTAGCAATTAGACAAATATTTACAGATGAAACACAAGCATTTCCTTGAACCGAATTAAAACCACACTATACTTCTTAAGTAAATAATTAAATTCACCTGCTTTTTAAAAATCCAAATGTAAAAGGTAAATTTTAAGTAAAAACTCAATTACCTTCAGAGGTTAAAAGTTCCTTCTTAAACTGAATCATTCCCTTGCCAATATTGCCAAAAAATATAAGCATATTTAATATATTTTTAAATTATTTTGTCAAAAGAGTGACAGATTATACTCCAACATAAGATGAAAACGCATTTATTGGCCACTTTTATTCTCAAACTTACGCCTAATCAATCCTAAAACATTGCTCAGGCATCCATGATGTTTTTATTTTCTTAAACAGTAATCAATCTCATAATTTCATTACGAGTCTTAATTGGATTACTACTTTAAAAATCTGTGGCGCAGGTGCGACTTAACGTGCGTAACTGCGTGAGTCAGAGACGTCGTCCTGCCGTAAAGACTCCTCCAGCTGTAAAACGATAGTTGCGTAATAATTGACCAGATGGGGTCAAGGAGGGTGACGCCTGATCGCCTGTGCTGACATGGCGTAACCTTTCCTTTCTCCTGACTTTTAGCCTGAAACACACAATGTTAGCCTACTTTTACTGAGCAGAGCGCGACTGCCAATGTTTATCCAGCGAGGCCGTACAAATAAACGATACGTCACTCGCTGGCCGTTGTGGGGCTGTTTTACTTAATCAAATACTAGAAAACAATGTCCGAGAACTGACATTTTATTCAAAATCATAGTCTAAAACGACAGTATATTCACACTACCTCATAGCTGACTGTTGAAACATTACTCTGTAAATGCTTTAATTGTTTTCGATAGTTGCCAAGTTTGCTAGCAAAGGCAACCGTGACGCAACACAAGTTCGACGTCCATTAGCTACCCTAAGCTAACATTGTTCAAGTTTACTATAAGGACACAAACGAATAATTCACGTTTTCTGATTATAATTTTCAATTAGGATTGAAGTTAGAACTGACAACAATGTTTAAACAAACAGTACGGCTACAAGTAATTTCCTTCCGCTTTTCTGTTCTAACTAGGAGAAATATCTTTGCCACCCCTCCCCCACAAAACGGTTAGCACATAGCTACAAGAGCTACTTTTGGTCGTTTACTTACTTCCCAATCATGTCACAAATACCACTACTTAAATCCGCCATGGTAGTAAAGGGCTGCTGTTTTCCTTCTTTCTCGCGAGCAAAGCAATGACTGTTTAAGATCCGCTGGAGGTTGGATTTTACCATCCGGCCTCGGAAAGAGACTCGACTGGCTGACTGCTCTCCGCTATGCTATGCTGGGTAATGATGTTCCAGAGCTGGGAAGCTGCTTACCAAAGAGGACCGACCAAGTCAAGTTCAGTACTAAGACGCTGTGCTGCTTCCTTTTAATTTCAAAATAAAAGAATACACATAGAAGCGTGAGTCACGTTTCACATTTTACAAACTTGATTTTCCTGATTTAAGACATTAATTCCCTTAATACTGTATGTTCTTGCAATTGAAAAAGTGATGTAATGATTAGTTGTTTTGCATCAAGTCACAATGAGTAAAAACACATGATACAAAATCAAATTGTGACAAAAGTTAAATTTAAAGAATAATTATTAAAATGTATTAACATGTAAAAGCAGTCAATAAAGTATGTTACTGGCTTTACACAATTTATTTTTCATATATGCCCTTATATAAATCTACTACAGAATCTAATACAGAAAAACCTGTTCACAAATTACCATGTTTGTAATACCACTGATCACTTTTTGTGGATCTGTGTTGTTGGCATTGAATTAAGAATTAAAATCAGTTAACATTGGTGCCACCTCAATCTGTATGTAGACTTTGAAAGCTTTAACGGACGGTTGAATCGCCTGCCATCAAAAACACAATCTAATAAAAATGTAATAGTTAAGCCATTTATTTTCATTAACATGAAACAAGTGAAAAATCTACTTTCCATTTATTTTCAGTTAACTTGACTGTATAAAATTAAATGCAATCAATTCCACTTAACAATTAAACTGAATCTTTTATTTTGAAAGAAAGGGTTTAACTTGCAACTATACTTTAAAGAAACTTGACTAGTAACTAATGCTAACTGTGCTAAAATGCTAAGGTCGATAGTTGTTGATGTTAGTAACTTTTGTTTTGATCTGACTTGTCACCTGAAACAGCAATGAAAGACTTTCATAAAATCTTGGATATTGTCATTTTTTATCACTTTTGTTTACGAAACCGGATGTAGTTCCTGTTTACGTTTAGCTGGGGTAAAACATTAGCCTAGCTTATGCTTGCAGCTATTGGCCAGAGGGTTTCTTCAACGAAAGAGGCCCAACTGTGCAGCAGAAAAACAGA